>NC_058405.1:46816169-46904736 GCF_002201575.2 Neomonachus schauinslandi | reverse complement strand
AAAATCTTTAAAAAAAAAAAAAAAAAAAAAAAAGAATACATTCAATGCGGTCACATAGTATACTATGAGCTCTTAGGAAAAACTGTGGTAAAATTTAATAGCAACACACTATTATTGTGATTACTATGCTTATTCTGAAGTTCTTAAATAGGCGATTGAAGAAAGCACATCTGATGGAACATTTACTGCTCTAACAATTTTACTGGAACACTGAGGTCTTTTTTAAAGGCCCTTAAAAACAGAACTTATGAAAAGATGAGTTCAAGGAAATGTCATTCTTTTGAAATGCGTTTCCTCAAGTTGCCATTTTGTAAGTAAATTAGTTTTACTCACTTGCTCTTTCCCCTTTTATTGTACACGAAGTACTGTAAACCTGTATGCTAATGATCACCAGTTACAGAAATGACAAAATGAGAAACCATTACGTGACAAACAAATAGCAGGAGTAGTAGCTGGTAAATAATGTTAGCCATTATACTCTATTTGCTGTTCCCCAAGTGTGAGCTTCTAAGACAACCTTTGGAAATATGTTATCATTTGGAAGGTTAATCACACGCTAACAGCAATCCTTGGCAGAAAACACGATTTTGACACTACAGCTTTTTATGTTGCAAAAATCTCGGAAGTATTATAAATTCAACTTGAAATACACAGAGCTATGACTTATCTTTATCATTGGATCTATTGAATTTGAAAAACTGGTCGATTTTCAACATGGCAGAGGCAACAATTCTTACATTTTCTGAGACATTTTCTTGTCTATCAATGGCTAATACTTAAATACAAAGATTGACCCAAGAAACATTGCTTCCTTTTCTGACTATGCATTCATAAACTTCCTGTACAATGAGTATATTTACCTTCTCATATACACCACAGCTCCTCTGTGTTATTACAAAGGAATATTAAGATTAGCAAGCTGTAATCTGTGAAACAAAAGAACACATTCATGATCTTTAATACTAACAGGTTCAGTGATCAATAGGAAAGAAAGAGAAGGATGTTAAGTTTTGCTGCAGAAAAAAAAAGCAGATGAACTAAACAAGATATTTTTAATACTATTAGGGAGGAGAAGTTAAACATTTTAAAAGACTGTAAACAAGGGATCAGGATGAGGACATGGTGACTTAAAAATCATTAACTTCAATTTCTGCTCCGCTGTCAGGTCAAGATTAGTGGAACTAAATAGCTCTATCAATATTGGATACACAATTGGATACAATTATTCAAGATGCTTTGGGAAAAAAGTGGTGTTTATCTTTGGAAAAAATTACTTGGGTCCTTCCTTTGCTAACTGAGAATAAGCTAAATCCAAGATCTTGGCAAGTCTCAAAATTTATCACTTCAAATGTGCATGCTTTAGGCATAGAAACTAAAACATCAAAGTTCGAAGGACAAATATTCACAGATTTACAAACAGAGAAAAGAGTATTATGGAAACCAAAGCAGCAATCATTTCTTTACTTGTTATGGAGATATCATGTTGTTGTCATCTGGTGTAGAAACACAGCAGAATCAGAATCTCAGACTTTCTAAATGTTCAGGTCTCAATCTGCCAGGAACAACAGAAATTATATTTATATGTCATCATGCCTGGAGAGAATGTATATGGCTCAGAAACTCTGTAAATATTACATATAATATTATGTGCATGTATTATTATATACAATAGTAAAATGAAGTGCAGGTCTCTTTTACATATATGACAAAGGAAAATATTGACTTAATCATATTTAGTAATCTCAAAACTGAAGTTCAACCTCTCCTGAAAGAGGGAATGAAAAGAAAGATCCACATGTGGAAAGAAACTCCAGGCATTGAATTTAACTGTATTCTCTATAAGACAAATCTAGCTGAAGAGCTAATGGGCTTATTTATACCCTAAAAAAGTAAAATAAAATAAAAATACCAAGATTAAATTGACCCAGAAAGTCTTAGCTGATAAACAGATCTCCACACCAGATATAGACAAGAATTTCTTAAAATAAACCATTAAGGATATTATTATTAGGTAGGCTGAGATTTCTGAGAAGCAAGCTTGGATTTGAAATGAAAAAGCCCTGACAATGTGGCTTATTAGGTTATTTCATCCAAACTGTTAATAATGTAAAGATGAATTTTCTCTCTTTTTTTTCTTTCTTACAATAAACTTATTTAGTGTCTTTCCTGTGTATAATGCTGCACTGAACACTGGTTACAAAATTTCTTCCCTATTTGAGTTTACAGTATAATAAGTGATACAGAAAAGTTAGCAAGAGATTAAACACAATGTGATAGGTGTTATAACAAGGACAGTGCAGATTTTAGGGATCATGGATAGACACACAAGATGACATCTAAGCTCCAATCTGAAAGATGAGTAAGTGTCACACAAGTGATAAGTGGTTTCATTTTTTTTTTAGTGAAAGGAAAGATGTAGAGTAGGCTGTTGGAAACAGAAAGAGTACCTAAATAAACAAATTCTTAAAAGGAAGGGACTTAGAGAAGTGGGTCAATCTAAGAAGATAAGGACACAAAGCCATTTAATCTGTAACATGCAGTTTAGATATTTTCCCAAAAGCAATGAGGAGCCACTGAAATTTTTAAGCAGTGGGGTAGCATGAAGAGATTTTGTTGTTGTTGAAGATAATTCCTTATGCTCTGTAATAAATGGATTGGAGAGTGAAAAAAAAAAAGCATATATATTAGTAATATTAAAGTAGTATGGGAGAGAGGTAAATGATGTGTATCTTTGGGAAAGGACAGTGGAGAATAAGGAAAAAGAGTGGATTTGAGTTATATTTTATTTTTTGTAAGATTTATTTATTTATTTTAGAGAGGTGGGGAGGGGCAGGAGGAGAGAAACTTAAGCAGACTCCGAGCTGAACACAGAGCCTGATGTGGGGCTAGATCCCAGCACCCTGAGATCATGACCTGTGCCAAAACCAACACTAACCAACTGAGCCACCCAGGCACCCCTAAGTCATACGTAGAGGAAAACTTGGAATGAGTCTGTGATCAACTGGATACAGGGTAGAGAATGAGACAATTCAAGAGTAATGCCTAGGTTTATGGTCTAAGAAATATTATATATTATATATATATAATATATATTATATATATAAGCTAGCTACTGTGAATTATTCTTGGTAACTATAAATACATTGTGAAGAGGTAATAAATCTGCTGAGTATTAAAATATAGAATTTTATATCAATTAGATTCAGAATATTCCTCACAAATGTCCACTTATGGAAATAGACATTTTTATTTAACATCTAACAAAAATTGCCTATAAAACACCCACACACACACACTCACACACACAGAGTCATCTCTAAAAAGACAAAAGGAAATTATCCTTCTCAATTTCTATAAAAGAAAAAAAAAATATTTTTCTCCAAAGAAATTTCAAAGTCAGCTAAGTTGTCCAGGTGAGATAAACCTGCATGTGTAAATATAGTCAGAGTTTGGTTTTAACTTGGGATTCATTCTTGGAAACGTTTTTCTAAGATTTTTCCAAGAATAAATAAATAGAATATATATTGAGAATATATATATATATTCTCAATATATAGAGAGTAGAATATACATATATATTCTCAATAATAAATTCAATACCAACCTCCCCTCTTTTTTCCAATAGACTTTATTTTTTAGAGCAGTTTTTGGATTTTCTACATTGATGGTTATGTTATCTGAGAACAAAGAGTTTTATTTCTTCCTTCCTAATCAATGTATCTTTTATTTATTTTTCCTGCCTTATTGCATTAGCTAGGACTTCAAGTGTGATGTTAAAAAGTACTGGTGAGAGGTGGCACCTTTGCCTTGTATCTGTTGTTAGTGACTAGAGGTGTCTCACTATGTTGTATGATATTAGCTATAGGGTTTTTACAGATATTATTTTATTCTTTATCAAATTAAGACTATTCCCCTCTATCTCCTAGTTTATAATGATATTGGATATTGGATTTTGTCGAATGTTTTTTTCTGTTTCTATTTATATGATCATATAATTGTTCTTCTTTAGCCTTTTGATGTGATGGGTTACCTTAATTTATTTTTGAATGTTGAAACAGCCTTGCACAACTGGGATCAATTCCACTTGGTCATAGTGTTTAATTCTTTTTATGCATTGTCGGTTTTAATTTGCTATTTTGTTGAGGACTTTTGCATCTATATTTATGAGACATGTTGATATATAGTTTTCTTGTTATGTCTTTGTCTCATTTGGGTATTGGAACAATGCTGGTCTCAGAGAATAAGTTAGGAAGTATTTCTTCTATTATCTTCTGAAGGAGATTGTAGAGAATTAGTGTAATTCCTTCCCTAATTGTTTGATAAAATTTATGGAGGAACCCATCTGAACCCAGTGCTGTCTGTTTTGGAAGTTTATTAATGGTTGATTCAATTTATTTAATAGACATATGATTATTTACAGCATCTGTTTCTTCTTGTGTGTTTTTGGCAGATTGTGTATTTCAAAGAATTGGTCTGTTTCATCTAGACTATCAAATTTGTGGGCAGAGTTGTTCACAGTATTCCTTATTTATCCTTTAAACGTACATGGGACCTATAGTGATGTCCACTTTTTTATTTCTGATACTAGTAATTTGTAGTTATCTCTTTTATTCTTAGTTAGCCTGATAGAGGCTTATTGATTTCATTGATCCATTGGTTTGGTTGATTTTCTCTTTATATTTCTTATTTTCAATTTCACTGATTTCTGCCCTAATTTTATTCTTTCTTTTCTTCTTCTTATTTTGAATATAATTTCTCTTCTTTTTATAGTTTCCTAAGGTAGAAACTTAGAAAATTGATTGTAGAATTTCCTTTTTTTTATTCTAAGTATATGCATTCACTGCTTTAAATTTCCCTCTAAGCACTGCTTTCATGGCATCCTCTTTTGTTTTTGTATGACATCCCATTGCATTTACTATATCATGTAGCACATGTAGTGATCAGATCACGTGTTTGTGTTCTGCATTATATTATAAACTGCACTAGGGCAGAGCTTGCCTCATTTACCTTTGCATTTTCAGTATCAAACACAGCTCCTGGTACTAATTGGTGTTCAACATACAAATGTTGTACTAAATGTAATTGGATAAAATATAGTGTACTTTTATACTTATCAGAGATTCATATGTGTACTTAGAAAAAACTTTCAGATCCTAGTAATAAATTAGTAGAAAATATCATAATAGAATCTTAGAATAGGAACAAAATTTAGAAATCATGTATCCCAACCAGTACTCACTACACAAATCTCTCTTAGCATCTTGACCTATGTTCTTTGAGCACTCTACCTTCTCTATTGTTCTGCTAGCAATGCAGAGAACAATGTGGAAAGCTTTATGCACTGCCGGAAAAGTTTCACTCCTTGAACTTCCTTTCTAATATTGTGCTCAAACCTCCCAAATTCTACTCCGAAGTATGATTTAATCCTTTATTCTCTTTCACACTAGAGTCCTTTTAACCTCAACTCTTCACATTTTAATGGTTTACTGGCATTTAATCAACTAAAACTCCCATGTTCTTTTTTTTATGTTTGTGACATCAATACAAGTACACTATATTCCAAACTAAACAAGTGTGTGTATGTGTGTGCATCTCTTTGTGTGTGCTTTCAATGAATTCACATATATGCCTATTAAACATTTTGCTATCTTACAACATAAACTATGCCTCTCTTTTTTGTAGAATTTTAAAATTTGCTAGCCACTCTTGGTTTCCTTGATTCTGCATTTTCCTTCATTCTAGTTACAGATAAAAGTGATAAACAGAACAGGACCAACTCAGAGTTCCTCCAGGTTGGATTGGATAACTTTACCATGTCTCCAACTTTCTGGTCTGGAAATCATATTCGATTATTTCCTTCTCAGTGCTATTGCGAGAGGCGGGTTTTTAAAAGCTTCATTTTAAGCAATAAAATATTGTTGTAACTTTAAATATAATAAAAAAAACTTTAAGGAATTATGGTGTACTCTGATAGTCTTGGATGACAGCTACTATTTAAATACTAATTTTCCCTCCTAGATTTCCTGCATCTTTATATTGCTGTGGAGAATTAATTTCTCATGTAGGAAAAAAAAAAAAAAGTAACCTATTGTGTTTTGGTACGGGTTACACACCCAACTGCTTTGTTCCAGTTCATAATCCTTTCTTTGTCTTTAGGAAGAATAACAAATATCATCTCTCTTGTCCATTTTTTTTAAAATTCTATTTTGTCCTTCCTATTTTAAGTATTTTGAATTTCCCCAACTATAAGGCATAATCTAAGTAGTCTGTTTTCCTAAATCAGCATTAGAGCTGTACCAATTTCTTTAGTCACTCATTACTTTTCTAGACCCTTTCAATGTAAGGCTGTAGGACAAACTTGCTGGGAAAACATGAATAGGTAAGTCAATGTTGTAAAGGTATAGTATGACTTTAGTATCAACAGGTACATTCTTTCAGTATGTCCACCATCTGTTTTTTTAAGGGGAAAATAAAAAAAAAAAAGTCCGTGGTAGAAATGTCCAAGATTATTGGAAAAACTATTATGTCTTCTGTGTATGGGCAAAAGCCTTAAGAAAAAGAAACAATAAAATAAGACACTTGAGGTATCATTCTCAAAGAATGTGAAAGAAAAGCACACATAACTTCATAGCATTATAAATGTAAGTTCTAATGGGGCTAAGAGATCAAAATTCCAGTTTTCACATTACATAAGAGAAACTGATGATCATAGAGATACAGTATGACAGAAATTATTAGTGTCAATCCTTCAAACTAGCTTTCTTATTACAATATGATTCTTTGTTATTTTTGTGTATAGTCAACATATATAGATGTGAAACAAGAGTATGTTGGAAAGGATATGAACAAATAAGCACCAATGCCTAAGTAGTGATTGATAAAACCCTATCACCTCTGGGTTTATACATAGATGCTTTTCCTTTTATGTAACTATTAAGTGGTAATATCGCCTTGAAAAAGATTTACCCTAGGCCATCAGCAATAAAACAGGCTTGATGTAGCATAAGTAAACATAGATTAATATTAAACATATTATTGTTAATACTGCTATGCTTCAGAGTGTAGTAAGCAAAATCTTTCTTCTACATTTTAAGTGCCTATATTAATCTCTTTACTGTTTAATTTTGCATTTAGATTCTTTCAAACCCAATTTTATGACTTAAAATGTTTTGTAACTTAATATTCTATCTGTCATTATGAAGAACAGTAAAGAGCCAATTAAAGTAATGCTAAAAACAAGAAGAATCTAAAAAAAAAAAAATAAAAAAAAACTCCCTGCTGAAGAAAAAAATTATTTTTTTTTTTTTTTAAGATTTTATTTATTTTGACAGAAAGACAGTGAGACAGTGAGAGAGGGAACACAAGCAGGGGGAGTGGAAGAGGGAGAAGCAGGCATCCCACTGAGCAGAGAGCCTGATGCAGGACTCCATCCCAGGACCCTGGGATCATGACCTGAGCCAAAGGCAGACACCCAATGACTGAGCCACCCAGGTGCCCAGAAAAATGTTACCTTTATGTGAGTTCAGATGCTTGGCAAGTTTATATATGTAAAGAAATTACATAGGATACATTTTATGTATCAAATTTTCGTCCCATGGGATTTGCTAGTAACTGCATATGAGAAGAATCTAGTTTAGATAGAAAACATGTTATTTAAGAAATAAGAGGAACAGACAGTTCATGAATTATTATCATGTTTGTTCATTAGCAATTATAGATTCTGCATATTAGCTGCAGATAGCTAGAAAATGATGATTATAAACATTCTGAGAAAATCAAGGTGATGCATAAATGCTGAATAACAATAAACACAAAGGTTATGATAATAACAAAATGATGGCTGGTGATTTCAGCATTTTTAGTTCGCTATTGTAATCTGTTTAAAAGCTTTTATTAGATAATTTGATGTGCTTCCGAGATGAAAAATTAAGGTAGGAGACAGGGAGGCCATTAAGAGAAAATTCTCCAGAGAGAAAGGGACACTGACAACCTTTGAAGAACCAGAAAAATACCATCTTAAAAAAATAGTCGATGACATTAGAATTACTTAGCCTTGAATGAAAACACTAAAGATGACAACTTTCTTCAGATATAGGAGAGGTTTCCATAAAGAGGACTTTTATAGGCACTTCAAATAAATCTCAATCTCTTGCTTGAATAAATTTTTGATGGTCAGAGATGTGATAAAATGACAGTAGCAAAGGCCTTATCAGAATAGAAGAAGTGTAAAGGAGTATTTGTTCATAAGCAATTGAGAACAAAGAATATTTGTGATCTTAACTATTCCATATACATGAACTTGGGCAAAATCTTAGAGTTTCCTTAGCAATAAATTGACTAGATGTTGCTTACAGTAACTTCTGATTCTAAAATGACATTCTTCTGATCTGATGGATCTCATTATTGCATGCCACGAAGATGTTGAAAGTTTCATAGTGTGACAAGTGCTAAATATGAGAAGATGACCTAAACTTTTTTTTCTTAAGATTCTACTTATTTCTTTATTTGAGAGAGAAAGAGGGCACGTGAGCAGGGTGAGGAGCAGAAGGAGAGGGAGAGAAAGAACCTCAAGCAGACTCCCTACTGAGCACGGAGACTGTGAATATTTTTATTCAAGACCATGAGATCATGACCTGAGCCAAAACCAAGAGTCGGATGCTTCAACGACTGAGCCACCCAGGCACCCAAGATGACCTAAACTTTTAATATACATTATTCTGCATAAGCCTTCAGTATGTAATAATTCAATGCAAGACTAAATTTAAATTATAGATAAATTGATCAAGTATAGTTCTTACACTCCATAAAGTAGGACTACGAAATGCACTCTGATTCCTTACACATCATGCATCCTTGATCAAGCATGTATAGTTTACTCTGCAGAATTATACAACGATCCACGGATAAGTTACATCCTTTTTAATGAGACTTCTTAAAAAGTATTTGATAAATTTAATGTATAAAGACAAAATCTATCATTGTTATGGACACACATACATTCAGGAATATATTTTAAACAGACTTTCTCTATAATTATCACCATTGAGAA
This sequence comes from Neomonachus schauinslandi, assembly GCF_002201575.2. Lineage (NCBI taxonomy): Eukaryota > Metazoa > Chordata > Mammalia > Carnivora > Phocidae > Neomonachus > Neomonachus schauinslandi. Next base: position 46,895,687 of record NC_058405.1, on the reverse strand, counting down.
GACAGAACAAAGCTGAGGGAAGTATCATATTTTGGAATCCACCACATAAAACGTGAGATTTGTACTGGAATCTCTTTTATTTAGTATTTTTACCCCTGCTATACAAATTGGGGGATGGTTATATACTTTAGTACTCCACATTTCTTTACCTCTTCAAAAAGGAGATAATCTACAGTACCTTTGCCTTTAATTTTTCTTTCTTCTTAGTTTATATGAAGCATTTATGTTATTGATATTCATCTATTGCCAAGATGTCATATAAATCTGAATCTATCTGAATTCTTTCAGTACAGTAGGCACAACCCACAAATTCAAAGAAGTTATGATCTTTCAGACCTAATGGAGGTGACCACTAATCTTTCTAGCCCTCGTGAACAGTGCCTGTGTTGCCATAGGATTGGGTTGTGATAAGGAATGAATTTGCTATTATATTTCCAATTACTTACAAAAATCATGTACATGTACAAAATGTATAGTTTTAAGCAAAAATTCAGAAGATACCACAATATCAAATTAATCTGATAAGATTCTGTGAACTAGGTCAGTCTCTCTTATCTTATACCAGGAACCAAGTAGGCCCCAAGTTTTTAAGGAACATTCTGGTACTAACTCAAATGGCTCCAACACTAGGCATAACAACAGCACTAACAATAAAAAGGGGAGGGAGGACCTGATCTTCAAGCTACCAGCAGCATAGAAATAATCATGTGATTTCAGTTGAAGGCTGCAAGAACTCAATGTCAATCCAATGTTTGGGTCATTCAGTACAAGTTAATGGTTTATTTATTTGGCTGATGATGCCTATAATAAGATCAGTGTTTTGAATGTATTTTGTGTGGTTTGACAAGAGACAGGAGACACAAGAAAGTAGAAAGAAGAAAAGCCTCATGAACAAAACTAAGTAGACAGCAAGTGGCAGAAGCCTTGAAGAATACACGAGAAGACAGTGACAGAAGTTATCTGTGACAGAACAGTGTCTTTAAAACTGCACTGATATTGGTGAGTAATGGAGATTATAAAAAATACAATCATTGTGAGCTATGGTAGATAACAAGATAGCCAGTGATGAAGAAACACAACAAAAGGGAAGTTTATATTCTGCATGGGAGCAAAAGTTCACATGAGCTCCTCAATATGGAATCTGGTTTGTGCGCCTCTGAATGCCTGACAACAACCGTATGTAGAGGTATATTCTGCTGCTCACATAAGAATATCTGTGGGTTGCAATGTTTCTCAACCCTGGCTGAAATTTAGAATAACTTGAAAAGCTTTTAAAACGTATGAATGCAAAGAGATTCCAATTTAATTGGACTGTGGTTGTTCCCCTGGCTAGAATGAGAATCCTCGGGCTCAACCATATCGTGTTATGCACTACAGATTTAAATGTGTCTCCACAGCCATAACCACAGCATGTGATGGACAATTAAGATAGGAAATGAAGGGAAAAAATGTAGATATATGCATTCTATTTTTAGAAAGACATCTATTAAAAACACTTCAATGTATGTAGAGGGTTTCTTTCTTCTAAATTTTGTTTTTGATGATGGATTTTAAGATAAATAGGTTTATTGTGATTTAAACAATATTTACACACATTATATTATTCTAGCTATTCTATCTTTAGAATTATTAATTTATCTATGGATTGAAAGAGTTTAAAGAATTGAGTCCTTATTTAAAAGTAAATATTAATAGCAAAGCAAAGTCTAAATTTGACAAAAAGTTTCTATTCCATTTTCTTTTAATTTACTTAGATATTCACATCCTACATGACTATTAATTCTCCTAACTATATAAATATAATTTAATTATATAAATATTTTTAAAAGGTTATTTTCTCTTTTAAATAACCTTTTAATTTTAGATAGTTTTATATTTACAAAAAGTTGTGTGGACAAAGTTATCATATATCCCAAATCTAATTTCCCCTATTATTAACATCTTAACATTACATTGGTCACAATTAATGAATCAATATTGATTTGTTATTATTATTACCTAAGCCCAGACTCTATTTGGTTTTCCTTAATTTTTATTTAATTTTCTTTTTGTGTTTCAGGGTCCCATCCAGGATACCACATTACCATTAGTTTCCATATGTTCATAAACTCCTCTTGGCTGTGATAGTTCCTTGGATTTCCCTTGTTTTTGATGACCTTGACAGTTTGAGGAGTAATTATCAGTTATTTTGCAAAATGCTTCTCAGTGGGGTTTGTCTGATTTTCTCATGATCAGATTTGGATTATGGATTTAGTGGAGCAAGACCTGAGAGGTGAAGTGCTATTCTCATCACATACTTTCAAGAGTACATAGTATCAACATGACATCACTGTTGATGCTAACCTTGATCACCTGACTTGAGGTAGTGTTTGTCAGATTTCTTGATTGTAAAGTTCCTCTTTTTCTCCTCCTTCTTCACTGTTCCCTTGGAATGAATTTACAATGAGCAAGTAAAACCAAATAAATTAAAAAAATAAATAAAAACACAAAAATGGGGAAAGCCAAAGGGACACAGGACCTAACTGCAAGGGCTCCGAATGGCCAAAGCTGGAATGACCTCAACAAGAATGTTAATGAAGTGGTGCTGAAGTATAATCCACCATGTAAAATAAATATCAGTGAGTCCATACTGATACAAATAAGGGATTGAATAATAAATGAATGAGGAGAATAGGTAAATTTGTTGCACAAAAGAACTCCAAAAAATGTATGCAGATACACTCTTCTCAAACAGGAGGGGCATAAATTCCCTGACCCTTAGTGTGGGCTACATATAATTCTATTGTTTTTAACAACCAATGTTAGGCAAAAATTTTCAGGAAATTCTCATAGTTTAAAAGTCAGTGCATATAACTGCATCACTGAAATCTAGCTTTAAATGCAGTGTTAGTTGAAATGTTCATAGATACTTGTTTTTAAAAAGTAAATGAATATGTCTGAAGGCTCTGGTTAAATACTCATAAAACATGTTGTTTCTAAAATGTTTTTACTTATCTGAAAACAGAACTTAGAAATCTTAGGGGGTTGAAATATTTAGCAAACATAATAAGAATATGCCGAGTTATCAATATTTTTAGACCATTTATGTAAAATATTGAACAAATATAAAAAATAAGTCTTTGTTTACTTTGGGAGTTTTCCATTACAAAACTCTACTCACAATAGTAACATTTAAAACAAGTCATCTAGATGAATGAGCTGGATTTCTTAGCTAAATAATTTGACTAGCTAATATTATTTAGTATAACTAAACTGTTTCAGACTAGGTAATCAGCCTATACCTTAGAAAATTGCATTATTTTAGAACTGGGATTTGGGTACAATTCTGTTATCCTGATCCACTGCCTCTTTATTTTGCTTTTTACTCTGCTTTATCTTAAGGTTCAGATTACATAATAAAGTACTGATCTCATTGTTATTTCCCTAGAAAACATAGGAAATATTTTTATCCTATTTTTCCTAAATTTTTAATTACATGTAACAACTTTATTGAATAAACTGCACTGAAGAATGGAGGCAGAAAGCATTTTATTATTTCTTACCCATAACCCATTCAATTTATTCTGTGGACTCAATTTTACCATGGTGGAATAAAATCTTAGACAAATTTCATAGCTGTTTTAGTCACAGACAATAAAAGAATAATTTATATTTGGCACATATAAAAATTTAAACCAATATAATATCGAAGTTCTAAAGTCCCACATAATTTATTTTTGTCCCCTTCAGATTAGGCTGAGAAACCTGCCCTGGGAAAGTAGCATATGTTTGATTTCTTCTCTCATTCTTTTTTTTTTTTTTTTTTTTGAGAGAGAGAGAGAGAGCATTGGCAGGGCGGGGAGAGGGAGAAGCAGGCTTCCTGCTGAGCTGGGAGCCTGACATGGGGCTCGATCCCAGGACTCTGGGATCATGACCTGAGCTGAAGGCAGACGCTTAATCGACTGAGCCACCCAGGTGCCCCCCCCCTTCTCTCATTCTCACTCCATTACCTCCTTGATGCTGTTTTAAGCACCCATACATTTGAAACATGGAGAGTCTGGAGAGGTAAATAAAAGAAAGAGTTTACCTCATTAATATGGGTTTAATCTGGCTATATTGTTCATTGTGGGGAGATTCATTCACATATGGTTCTTTCTCTCAAGGGTATTTCTGTAGGTTTTTAGGAGGTTCTTATTCCTTGACATCTCTCAAGAACAAGTGGAAATTCCTAATATTAAAGAAGTCTCTCTTAGCCCTAGTTTCTGATGTCTGAATCTCTGTTGAGATCATCTGAACTTTCCAGAAAGCCTCTCAGATATTGTTCCTCTCAAAGCACTTCTCTTCCATTAGGCCCAAAGCTGGTTTAGAGAACCTCACACATCCATTGGCCATCAAACACTGGGCTTACAGGCCATTCCAATAGCAGTCACTTCCCATTGTGCTATCTGAACTGGCCAGTCAGAATATCTCACATTTAGACTTTTCAGGCATGAATCAAGGCATTCCTTGTGTCCTTCAAAAGTAGGAGTTTAAAACTAAGCTCTTTGAATATTTATTTCCAAGACTTCCTCATATGATTGAAGTTGAGCAGGTAGTAACCCCTCCTTTGTGGTCATGTGGTGGAAGATACAGAATACACAGTATGTCAACAAGTCCCTTGTAAGGGAGAGGTAGGTGAAGGGATAATACCGACAGAACATGTTTTGGTTTCAAACTGTGCAAATTCTGCAGAAGTGGTCCGGCACCTTGCTTTGGGAAATGTACCACCTGACACCTAGTCATATTACGTTCTGTTCTTACATGAGTAACAAATTCTGTATTTTTCTATTATACATATATTTGCTATGTGTTTACATATGTAAAATTGACCACAAATAAAATCTCACTTGTCCACTCATCCCAGTAACATCTGCAAAGATTGGTGTCAACTACCAGTTGTTAATAATCTTTCTAAATGATATATTATGTATTTATATGTATATGTGTGTTCATTAAAGGTATATGTCTTTATTTTGCTTAGAAAAGTTATTTATTATAAATTACCATATTGGAAAAATTATCATATATTATTATTGAAGTTCTACAAGGTTTGCACATATATTTTATACAATAGTAGTGTATACATATACAACAGTAGTACTAAATTAGAAAATGTTTCAGCAGCAAATAATTTCAAAATTTTTTTAATGAATTCAACTTTACAAACGAATAACTAACCCAAGGGATCGAAGCAATAGACTTCAGTAAGGACAAGTCTATATTGTAGGTCAGTTAAACAGTGGCAATGATGTTTTTGTGTTGGCCATATTCAAGGTTTATGTGAATCACTACATCACACTGGATCACTTATCTTGTATTTGATGATATCTTAAGTACATGCACATATGTTTCTGTGGGTGTGAGCTTGGATAGGACAATATTAACATGGAATTTCATAAAATCTCTTCCTCTGCCTGTTACAGAAAACCTGAGAGTTGATAGTTAAATTGCTCGGTCTGTGTGGTATGTTATTTTAGAGATGTCAGATTTTTTTTTTAATATGACCTCTGTGCCCACACTAGCCACATGGAACTAAATTTGATAATTTATATTTTGTATTTACCTCCTTCCTTCCTTCTTTTCTGCATTTCTATAACTTTTCTATTATGAAGAACATTATAAGTTTAGATCTATATGAAATAGACAGAAAGGTAAGTAAATGGACATATAGATCACTTTCTGTTTCCTTCTCTGTAAACATTTGGTATTTGTTTTATCAAATCATAATTTTCACCAGTATATGAGGAGTTTTATAAAATTAAAGACTAATCTATCCAAAATATATAAAGAACTTATAAAATTCAACACCCCGAAAATAATCCAATTTAAAAATGGACAGAAGACATGAATAGACATTTTTCCAAAGAAGATATACAGAGAGCCAACAGACACATGAGAAGATGCTCAACATCAATGATCATCAGAGAAATACAACCCAAAACTACAATGAGATATCACTTCACACCTGTCAGAATAGCTATAATCAATAACACAAGACACAACAGGTGTTGGCAAGGATGTAGAGAAAAGGGAAACCTCTTGCACTATTGGTGGGATTACAAACTGGGGCAGACACTCTGGGAAACAGTGTGGAGATTCCTCAAAAAGCTAAAAATAGAACTACCCTATGATTCAGCAATTGCACTACTAAGTATTTACTCAAAGAATACAAAAATACTAATTCAAAGGGATACATGCACCATGATGTTTATAGCAGCATTATCTACAATAGCCAAATTAGGAAAACAACCCAAGTGTTCACTGACTGAAGAATGGATAAGGAAGATGTGCTATATATAAACAATAGAATATTACTCAGCCATCAAAAAGAATGAAATCTTGCCATTTGCAACAACGTGGATGGAGCTAGACTATATTATGCTAAGTGAAATAAGTCAGTCAGAGAAAGACAAATGCCATATGATTTCTCTCGTATGTGTAACCTGAGACATAAAACAAATGAGCAAAGGGAAAAAAGAGAGGCAAACCAAGAAAGACACTTTTTTAAATTATTTAAATTCAATTAGCCACCATATAGTACATAATTAGTTTCAGATGGAGTGTTCAATAATTTATCAGTTGCATATAACACCCAGTGCTCATCACATCACATGCCCTCCTTAATGTCCATCACCCAATTACCCCATCCCCTCCAGCAACCCTCAGTTTGTTTCCTATAGTTAAGAGTCTCTCATGGTTTGTCTCCCTCTCTGATGACTTCCCATTCAGTTTTCCCTCCCTTTCCCTATAATCCTCTGCACTGTTTCTTATATTCCACATATGAGTGAAACTATATGATAATTGTCTTTATCTGATTGACTTATTCCATTTAACATAATACCCTCAAGTCCCATCCATGACGATGTAAATGGTAAGTATTCATCCTTTCTGATGGCTGAGTAATATTCCATATATATATAGATACATATAGATATCACATCTCCTTTATCCATTCATCTGTTGATGGACATCTCAGCTCTTTCCACAGTTTGCTGTTGTGGACATTGCTGCTATGAACATTGGGGTGCAAGTACCCCTTTGGATCACTACATTTGTATCTCTGTAAATACCCAGTACTGCAATTGCTGGGTCATAGGGTAGCTCTATTTTTAACTTCTTGAGGAACGTCCATACTGTTTTCCAGAGTGGCTGTACCAGTTTGCATTCCCACCAACAGTGTAAGAGTGTTCCCCTTTCTCTACATCCTCACCAACATTTGTTTCCTGTTTTGTTAATTTTGGCCATTCTGAATGGTGTGAGGTGGTATCTCGTTGTGATTTTGATTTGGATTTCCCTGATGCCAAGGGATGTGGAGCATTTTTTCATGTGTTTGTTGGTCATTTGTATGTCTTCTTTGGAGAAATATCTGTTCATGTCTTCTGCTCATTTCTTGACTGGATTATTTGTTTTTTGGGTGTTGAGTTTGATAAGTTCTCTATACATCTTGGATACTAGTCCTTTATCTGATACATCATTTGCAAATATCTTCTCCCATTCCATAGGTTGCCTTTTAGTTTTGTTGACTGTTTCCTTTGCTGTGCAGAAGCTTTTTATTTTGATGAAGTCCCAATAGTTCATTTTTGCTTTTGTTTCCCTTGCCTTTGGAGATGTGTCTAGCAAGAAGTTGCTGTAGCTGAGGTCAGAGTTTTCTGTCTGTGTTTCCTCTAGGGTTTTGATGGATTCTTGTCTCACATTGAGGTCTTTCATTCATTTGGAGTTTATCTTTGTGTATGGTGTAAGAAAATGGTCCAGTTTCATTCTTCTACATGTGGCTATCCAATTTTCTGAACACCATTTATCAAAGAGACTGTCCTTTTTCCACTGGATATTCTTTCCTGCTTTTTCAAAGATTACTTGATCATACAGTTGAGGTCCATTTCTGGGTTCTCCATTCTGTTCCATTGATCTAGGTGTCTGTTTTTGTGCCGGTATCATATTGTCTTGATGATTACAGCTTTGGAATATAGCTTGAAGTTGGCATTGTGATGCCCCCAGCTTTGGTTTTCTTTTTCAACATTCTTCTGGCTCTTTGGGGTCTTTTCTTGTTCCATACAAATTTTAGGGTTATTTGTTCCAGCTCCATAAAAAATGATGATGGTATTTTGATAGGGATTGCACTGAATGTGTAGATTGCTCTGGGTAGCATAGACATTTTAACAATATTTATTCTTTCAATCCATGAGCATGGAACGTTTTTCTATTTTTTTGTGTCTTCCTCAATTTCTTTCATAAGTGTTCTATAGTTTTTAGAGTACAGATCCTTTACTTCTTTGGTTAAGTTTATTCCTGTGGTATCTTATGGTTTCTGGTGCAGTTGTAAATGGGATCAATTCCTTAATTTCTCTTTCTTCTGTCTCATGGTTAGTGTATAGAAATGCAACTGATTTCTGTGCATTGATTTTATATCCTGCCATGTTGCTGAATTCCTTTATGAGTTCTAGCAATTTTGGGGTGGAGTCTTTTGGATTTTCCATGTAAAAGTATCATGTCATCTGTGAAGAGTGAGAGTTTGACTTCTTCTTTGCCAATTTGAATGCCTTTTATTTCTTTTTGTTGTCTAATTGCTGAGGATAGGACTCCTAGTACTATGTTGAACAACAGCGGTGTGAGTGGACATCTCTGCCGTGTTCCTGATCTTAGGGGAAAAACTTTGTTTTTCCCCAATGAGAATGATATTTGCTATGGGCTTTTCATAGATGGTTTTTATGATATTGAGGTATGTTCCCTCTATCCCTACACTATGAAGAGTTTTAATCAAGAAAGGATGCTATATTTTATCAAATGCTTTTTCTGAACCAATTGCGAGGATCATATGATTCTTGTCCTTTCTTTTATTAATATGATGTATCACCTAGATTGTTTTGTGAATGTTGAGCCACCCTTGCAGCCCAGGAATAAATCCCACTTGGTCATGGTGAATAATCCTTTTAATGTACTGTTGGATCCTATTGGCTAGTAACTTGGTGAGAATTTTTACATCCATGTTCATCAGGGATATTGGTCTATAATTCTTTTTGATGGGGTCTTTGTCTGGTTTGGGGATCAAGGTAATGCTGGCCTCATAGAATGAGTTTGGAAGTTTTCCTTCCATTTCTATTTTTTTGAAAGAGCTTCAGAAGAATAGGTATTAATTCTTCTTTAAATGTTTGGTAGAATTCCCCTGGACTCTTGTTTGTTGGGACATTTGTGATTACTGCTTCAATTTCCTTGCTGGTTATGGGTCTATTCAGGTTTTCTATTTCTTCCTGTTTTAGTTTTTGTAGTTTATACATCTCTAGGAATGCATCCATTTCTTCCAGACTGCTTAATTTGTTGGCATGTAGTTGCTCATAATATGTTCTTATAATTGTGTTTCCTTGGTGTTGGTCATGATCTCTCGTCTTTCATTCATGATTTAAGTTGAGTCCTTTCTCTTTTCTTTTTGGTAAGTCTGGATAGGGGTTTATTTATCTTATTAATTCTTTCAAAGAACCAGCTTCTAGTTCCATTGATCTGTCCTACTGTTCTTCTGGTTTCTATTTTATTGATTTCTGTTCTAATCTTTATAATTTCCCTTCTCCTGCTTGGTTTAGGCTTTATTTGTTGTTCTTTCTCCAGCTCCTTTAGGTGTAAGTTTAGCTTGTGTATTTGAGACTTTTCTAATTTTTTGAGAGAGACTTGTATTGCTAAGTTTCTGTTTGTCCTGGAAGCTCTCTATCTCTCCTTCCATTCTGAATGACAGCCTTGTTAGATAAAGTATTCTTGGCTGCATGCTTTTCTCATTTAGTACCTTGAATATATCATGCCAGCCCTTTCTGGCCTTCTAGGTCTCTGTGGATAGGTCTGCTGCCAGCCTAATATTTTTATCCCTGTCAGTTAAGAACCTCTTGTCTCAAGCTGTTTTCAGGATTTTCTCCTTTATCTCTGAAATTTGCAACCCTCACTATTAAATGTCAGGGTGTCAATCTATTTTTATTGATTTTGAGAGGAGTCCTCTCTACCTCTTGGACTTGAATGCCTGTTTCCTTCCCCAGAATAGGGAAGTTCTCTGCTATGATTTGCTCAACTATACCTTCTGTCCCTCTCTCTCTTTCTTCTTCCCCAGGGACCGCAATAATTCTAATAATGTTTCACTTTATGGTATTGCTGATTTCTCAAACCTCCCCTTATGGTCCATTAGTGTTTCTCTCTCTTTTCCCCAGCTTCCTTCCTTTCCATCAACTTGTCTTCTATGTCACTTACTCTCTCTTCTCTTTCATTTACCCTAGCTGTTAGAGCATCTCAGTTAAAGCATTTTTAATTTCAGCCTGATTAGATTTTATTTCTGCACTGAGAATCTGTAGTGTCTGTTATGCTTTTTTCAAGCCCAGCTAGTAACTTTATAATTATTATCCTGAATTCCAGCTCTGACAGTTTACTTATATCCATATTGACTAGATAGATTTGTGGCAAGAGTATTACCTCTGGTTCTTTCTTTTGTTGTGAATTCCTTTTTCTAGCCATTTTGCCCAGAGAAGAATGGATGAATAAGAGAACAAAATCAAAAATTTCACCACAACCCAAGCAAAATACACACTAGACAAATCCAAAGAGGTCTGAAACCAAAAAAGAAAAGAAAAAGAAAGAAAAGGGGAGGGGGAGAGACTATAAAGGTGGATAAAACAGAGTGATCCACTTGGTTGGTCCTGGGTGTATTTTGGTCTGTTTGTTAGAAGACACTAAATCCCAAAATTGTAAAGAAAGCAAAACATATATATACAAGATTAAAATTGAATGAAAGGAAGCCAAAAATGAAGAATATATCTATAAAATGGAAATGTAAAAAATGAAAGTAAAAAAAAGACTTAAAAACAATGGATAAAATAGTTGAAAAGGAAAAAAAGAAAAAAAGAAAAGGAAAACTTTAAACTGAAAGATAAATCATGTGAATAAACCTCAAATTCTATATGCTATTTTCCCCTAGTGCTGGAGTTTTGCAGTCTGGTGTGTTCTGTAAACTTGGTGTTCGCCTGTTGTTCCAGCTGGTCTTCTAGGCGAGATGCCTGCTGCACTAATTCTCAGGTGTCTTTGCCTGGGCAGAGTTGCACCACCCCTTGCCAGGGGGCCAGGCTCAGTGTAAGCTGCTTCTGGTTGCTCTACGTGGCTTTTGTTCCCTGAAGGCTTTCTGCACCTCTTTAGAGGATGAAAATAAAAACGGTCATGCCCTGATCTCCAGCCCCAGGGCTGAAAGATCATGTTCCCCCTCTTCAGTAAACCCTCAATAAGCAGTCTTCACTTCTGTGTGTGTCAAACTCTGCAGACTCCTACAGTGTGCACCCACACTGATCTTCCCAGGGGAAGGCAAAGGTCGCAGCATTTCTACCCTTTGCAGGGCCCCCACATGGAGAGCTGTCACTCTATCATGCTATGGTTCATGGTTTATGGAGAGGTGAGCTGAGAGCCCCTCCTGAGCCCGCTGACTGTAACCAGTTTCCCAGCTACAATGCTTGGGATCTCTGCAGGCTCAGGCACCTCCATTCTTTCTGTGGCCCCAGGGATCCTGAGACCACACTGTCCTACCTATGATTCTGCCCCACTGAGCCACCTGAGCACCTTTCAGGCAGGGATGTCTCTCACTGGGGCAGACTTATAAAAGTTCTGATTTTGCACTCCAGGGCTATATCACCTTCCAGTAGCGGCTTATGGAGGTTCCCTCCCCTGTCAATTATCTTCCGATATATCCCCTCAGATTCACTTCTCTGCACCTCCTACCTTGCAAAAAGTGGTCTCTTTTCTATTTGTAGAATTCCAACCATTCTTTTTTTACATCTCATGTTGAATTCATAAGTGGTCAGAATGATGTGGTAGTTATCTAGCTAAATTCAAGGGACCAGATGAAACAAGGCCCCTACTCTTCCACCGTCTTGCCTCCCTCTCAAAAGCCAATTTTTTTTTTTTAACCATCAGTTTCTTCTCTATAGTTAAGAGTCTGTTTCTTGGTTTGCCTCTCTCTCTCTCTTTTTTCCTTTTGCTCGTTTGTTTTGTTTCTCAAATTCTAGACTCCATAAGAGTCTGTACACTTATACAGACTCTTAGAGCACTGATGGTTACCAGAGGGGAAGTGGATGGGGTATGGATTAAATATGTGATGGGGATTAAGGAGGGAACTTGCTCTGATGAACACCACGTGTTGTATGGAAGTGCTGAATATACTGTACATCTGGAACTAATATTACAGGGTATCTTAACTGGAATTTAATAAAAACTTTAAAAAAGGCAAAAAAAATATAAAGACTAAATTTTTTTTTCTTTTCCCTTGTCACTAGGTGGCCATTTTTAAAAGAAAACTTTGTGAAATCAACTGTCACTTAATGTTAGTTTTCGGAGCCCATGAAGAACTTCTACAAATCAGGTTTTAGATTGCTTTAACTATTTCCAAATGTAATCAATTGAAGAGGACTGATTCAACCTGCTTTTTGAAGAGAGGAAAAAATAGCTAAGGCTCTTACTCTCTGAATTTTGAAAAGCAAATGGTGAAATAGAGTTGTAAAATTTCTTTTTTTTTTTTTGCCTAAATGTGCAGCATCAGACCCCTCTTCAACTTATTGTACAGAAGCTCTGGAAAAGGTGTGCCAATTGTAAAGGTGTTTTTTTGCCCCTAAAAAGATGCTCTTTAAACCAGTCTGCTCCTTATCTTCATACCACAATCAAGAGTTAAGTAAACTATTATCTCTATCTGATTCTTATTACATTATATCTCACTTTTCACATTTAATTGTACCTTTTTAGCTTAGTGTTTGATCCAGAACACCAAGATGATCACACTCTTTGTAATACATAATAAACATAACAAATATGTTACAATAAATAATTCCTCATGTGTATCTAAATATAAACAAATGTATTTGCAGAATATCATCCCAGGTAATTAAGTGTTATATTTAAATTCATATCATATTTAAATTATATGACATTATTAGGTTGCATATATCACTAACAATTTTTGCATTTTTCCAAATGCTGTTAATGATTTGCATTCTATGAAAAGATCTATGTTTTATTATAAAGGATTAAAGACAGGGGTGCCTGGGTGGCACAGTTGGTTGGGCATCGGACTCTTGGTTTCAGCTCAGGTTGTGATCTCAAGGTCTTGAAGGCCTTGAGATCGAGCCCTGCATCAGAATCTGCTTGAGCTCCTCTCTCCCTCTCCCTCTGCCCTTCCTGCTTGTGCACATTCCCTCTCGCTCTCAAATAAATAAATAAATCTTTACAAAATAAAGAAAGATAGAATTAATAGATTTTATTTTTTATCCTTGAAAAATATATAGAGACACTCTTTGATCATTCAATTAAGGACATAAGCAGTAAAGGGTAAGTTCTTCACTACCTTCTTCAGATATTATAAAAAGATCTTTATTTTCTCTTACATGTGTCATATTCACATTGACTTACCCTGAATGTATTCTCCAACTGACCGCTTTCTTAAAAAACTATTTTTTCTAGAAAACCCTCAGATATCCAGGGAATTAAAAAATTGCCAATAGAAGGTGTTGCAAATTTGGATTTGCTTATTTATATCAGTTCTGTACTATCATTTCTATTTTTTATGTTTGTTCTACTTTCCCCATTAGTTTGAGCAGTAAGGGCCCGTGTTAAACCTTTCTATGGTATCTCACCACTGAAGTGTAGATATTTTTAAGGATACAGCTCAGAATGTTTAGTCATCTCATTCCAAAAGATAAATTAAGCATTCATATATCAACATTTTTATCATTTAGCATTAAAAAACAAAGTGAATAGGATTAAGAACATGAATCACTGATGATTATTATAGCACCTCACACAGAGTTTACAAAAGTCAATGTAACTTTAATGTTGATTATGAAATGACAGACATAATATTGTTATGTAACTAATTACCAAAAACAACACTATTAGAAGGTGATCAGATATTTAGCACTTGGTAATAACCAATGAACATTTACACTGAAAATCTTGCAAACGTTTTTGCTAATATGAAGACATAATTAATGGTACCAAACAAATTTGCAATCTTTGTTTTTAATCTGCTTTTGTGTAATAAAGCCTGACTTCAAAATATATAATACGTGGGTTAATAATGAATGTATATGGCGCCTAGGTGGCTCAGTTGTTAAGCGTCTGCCTTCGGCTCAGGTCATGATCCTGGGGTCCTGGGATCGAGTCTCACATCGGGCTCCCTGCTCGGCAAGAAGCCTGCTTCTCCCTCTCCCATTCCCCCTGCGTGTGTTCCTGCTCTCACTATCTTTCTCTCTGTCAAATAAATAAAATCTTAAAAAATAATAATAATAATGAATGTATAAACAAGAACATGCTATAAATATTTCTATTTTAGTAAAATACTGAATATCATTAATGAATAGTATCAATTTATTAAAGTTTATGTGCTTGTGTTTAATTAGTTCTAATTCTATTTGACTATAAAATGAACTTTCTATAGTAATATCCAGATGTAAGCAAATCATATCCTAGAATATCTGAAAAGAGCTGGTCTCAGCAGATCATAGCAATGTTCTCAGGCCATATGAGAATCCAGCACTGATTTTACTAGTGAAAATAGTCAAAGAAATAATAGTAGAATACAAATATAACTAGACATATATTAAAATGTAGGTGTCTTCTTTGGATTCCTAAATTTGGTTATTGTCAAATAATATAGTTTGGCTACAAGGGGCTTAACTTAGCTAATGAGCTAAGTTAAGCTTTACAAAAAGCATTTTTAATGTAAGAATATTTTTTAAATGTTCTAAGACATCCATAAATGGAAGGTCTTATGGAAGAAGGCAAAACAAAGTAAGGTACATAATTTGAGTATTCAAGTGATATATCAAAACAGCTGATTCAATAGGACAGATTTGATTCAATAGAAAGTTGCTTGTCAAACTTGTGACCCATTGAAAAATTAATTCAGTAAGTACTATTTGATTTGATTTGGTTAGTTGCAATCAGTGCTGGTAATAATGTGTTGTATTTGATGCCTTGTGGCTTTACACTAGATACGAATAAATTAGAGTGAATAAATTTTCATTATATATATTTAAGCTCCACTTTCAAGGTAGAAAAACTTTGCTGTATTTTGTATACAGCAATAATTCCTGGTGTTGACAATGTCTTACTGATGTAATCTTTATATGCTCTTCCTACTTTAATTCAATTTTATACTCTGAGAGTCATTATAAATTAACTCAAATTGTCACCTTGTGAACTATGGCATATTAGAATGAACTTTTAGTAGTCCAATTTATGTACAGAGAAATGATTACAATAACTTTGGTTTCATAGTTGGATGCTGAGATGCCAGACTTAAGACTACAACAATATCATTAGTTAAAACGTACTCTCTCATCCAGATATGGGGTACTTCATATGGAGTATCAGGTTAATTCAATCAATTGCTGGAGAAAGTTGACTTTCTGAAAAACATTCAGAATTGGTATTGGGGAAAGAAAGGAAAGGCATTCTAATATAATTGGAAGCATTACTCATATTCCTCTGTTTCTTGGGGGGGAGAACTTGTGTCAAATTCCTAAGAAAAAGATTTTTAATAAAACTGAATTAGTGAAGAACATTCCTTGGATGCCACAATAGACATTTCAAAGTTGATAAAGACAGGCCAGCCATTTCTTCACTTCACTTGCTATAAGGATGTAAGGAAGGCAGTAGTGAAAGATGCTGCTGCCGAAAGCTAAGTTTAGAATTCAGAAAGCTTGAACTGGCTTGAATAGTAATGATATTGTTAAATAAGAGAAAAAACAACAAAAAATTGGAAACGATTTTTCAAGGGAGGAAAAATGTAATTCCAGATATATTGAGGCATCAGCACCATGAGACCGCCATGTGAAAATTCTAATCGAGGTTAGCATTGGTGATGATTGTTTCAGAAGACATGCACAAGTAGGACATTGTTGAAGACACTATATAGTAAATGAAAGTGAAAAAGTGATGATAGAAACAAGAAGTCATAAATGGCTACCAGCACTCGTCACCCACTTAAGATTCTTTCTGATGAAGGAGGGACTGAAAGGCATTAGGAGTGAACTGACTTCTCTGGATAGAGACTCAATAAAAAGCTCTATTTTTCAGTTAACTGGGTTTTTTCCCCCTTCATTTTCCTTTGTTTAATTTGAAGTTCTAGGTAATCAAGGGTTGTATGTAAACACATATATTCAGCCCTAAGTGACACAGAAGTCAATAAGAATAAATATGTAAAATAAATATATTTTAAAAACAAAATGAAATGTAGTTACAACATTTGGAGGAACTGAAAAATACACACAATGTGCTTGGATAACCACAATATTTGAGTTGAAATACTAGAGGGATACAGAAAAATTTATTCTAAGTGAAATGATCGTAACAGACCATACAGGGAGAGAAATTTTAGGTAGACTATAGTGTATAGTATTGCATAATAAAAATTACTAATATCTATTAGTGCTTTCTATGTGCCAGCTACTCTTCTGAAAGCTTCACATATATTAATTCATGAAGCTTTCATAACCATCTCACAAAAAGGTACAAATGAAGACTCTACAAGGCTTAAAAAAATTCAGAAACATTTAAGAAAAAGAGTTGTGGATTTGAAGTACAATTCTGTCTCTTATGAACAGTACAGCTTACCTAATATGGTTGCTGCAAGTATTAAGTGAAACTTTATATGGAGGGGCTGACAACAAGTCCTGGTGTAGGGTAAAATATTAATAAATATTAGATATTTTATAATCATCACAATTATTTTTATGTTCTTGATTTTTTGTTTTGTTTGGTCTTGAATAACGAATTGTCCTTAGGCAGGGAGAACAGTAACAAGGGCATGAAAAAGCATGAAATAAGGAAGAGAAAGGATGATGGAGGATAGAAAGAATGTGAGAAATGCATGTTGGTGAAAATTTGTGAAATGTCTGAAAACCTATGCAAATGTTTGTAATTATTTCAGTAGGATATGGGGAACCAGTTAAGAGATTTAAATGGAATTCTCATGATTATATCTCCATTTTAAAACATAACTCCAATGCCATTGTGAAGAGTGAGCGTAGTAGAGATAGAGATTACAGAAAGATGAGTTATTTGAGAAATTATTGAAATATTTCATGTGAGAACAGAGTGCCTGAACTAGAAACATCTCAGGAATAGAGAATAGTAACAGCAAAAATATCAAAGATAACTTCCAAGTTTCTAGCTTGAATGATTGGCTTGACCGGTAATGACACTGTTGAAGCAGAGAAGAAAAAAAGAAAGAAAGAAACCATTTTTTAAGGAAGGAAAAGTTTGTTAAATTACGTTGAGACATCATCATCAGGAAATCACCACGTGAAAATTCTAAGCAAGGTTAGCACCGGCGCTAATAGTTTGGGAAAACATGCACAAATAAGACGGAGTTGAAGACGCTATAGTAAATGAAAGTGAGAAAAAAAAGCAGGAAAGATTAGTGTAAGAAAGACGTTTAAGGATAGGGGAAGCAGAGGGGCGCCTGGGTGGCTCAGTCGTTAAGCGTCTGCCTTCCACACGGGTCATGATCCCAGGGTCCTGGGATGGAGCCCCGCATCAGGCTCCCTGCTCGGCGGGAAGCCTGCTTCTCTCTCTCCCCCACCTGTGTTCCTGCTCTCGCTATCTCTCTCTGTCAAATGAATAAATAAAATCTTTAAAAAAAAAAAAAAAGACTAAAAACTAGGGGCTCCTGGGTGGCTCAGATGGTTAAGCATCTGCCTTCAGCTCAGGTCATGGTCCCAGCGTCCTGGGATCGAGCCCCGCATCTGGCTCTCTGCTCAGCAGGGAGCCTGCTTCTCCCTCTCCCACTCCCCCTGCTTGTGTTCCCTCTCTCACTGTGTCTCTCTCTGTCAAATAAATAAATAAAATCTTTAAAAAAAAAAAAGAATAGGGGGAGTAGAAAAACACAAACCATTTAAGATTACAGTAAAGGCATTTGCGTACACATAATACATATTTAAGTAAAATAGACAGCTCCTAATGATTTGGAAAATGTTTTCCAAACATAAGATTCGGTTATTGCAAATGGCCATTAAATTTTCTCTGAGTTTCTTGACAGCAAAAAGAAAGAGTCAGGTGATGAGGCAGTATTGATTTCATGATCTGTTAAAAAGAAATATCTTCCTTCTGAAAAGATAAATGACTTCCTGGAAGTTAATTCGGGGAGCAATACTATCATGAGAGTGCTTATGCAAACATAATTTAATATTATACCAGATAATGTATTCAATGGAATTTTTTTAGAAGAATAAGCGATGACCATATCTTATAAAGACACTTGGTAAAGGCAAAATGGATATATTTACAACAGAAATGGACATGTTTCAAGTCCAATATTATGCTTAAATAGAGACAATGAGGAAAAAAAGAACAAAAAGATCAGGAAAAGCTATATACTAGAGGGAAATGTGAAATTGGTAAATATGCAAACAGTTGTTAGGTATTGACATTTTTTATAGGATTAAATATCAGAAAAATAATAATTTGATATAAACATTCTATAAGAATAAAACACCATAAATTGAATAATTTTTAGGCACATACTATTGCTCTTTCTTAAGCAATATATATTTGTTTTCCTTTTGTTTTTTTCCCACAGCATCACTGTTTCTATAATTTGGATTATTGAGGTGTGTGTGTGTGTGTGTGTGGATTATTGAGATTTTTGAATGATTATTATTTTTGAATATCCTACAAAACAAAACACAGCATTTGTACTTTTAAGGAACTTCTAATCCCAATAGCTTTAAACAAATCAGGAAACACTGCCATATTTAATCATCAAATTGTATCATTTTTTAAATATTCCTCTTTGAATTATTAATTTAATTTAATTTTTAAAGGTTTAGTTATTCTGAGAGAGAGCATGGGGGGGGGGGGAGAAGAAGAGGGAGGGGGAGAGCGAGAGACTCTCAAGAAGACTCTCCACTAAGTGCAGAACTGGACACAGGGCTCCATCTCACAATGCTGAGATCATGACCTGAGCCAAAATCAAGAGTTGGATACTCAACCAACTGAGCCACTCAGGTGCCCCAAATTATCAAATTTTATTAAAAGTAAAAGTGGAACTCTTAAATATACTACTAAGCATTTCTTTTACTTCCTCAAAAGCCTGAAAAGATGTGTCAGATAAATTGCTTTTTCTTTCAAAAAGAAAATCTTCTGGAAAAAAAAAGTTGTCTGCAGTTAGAAGGCTTTTTTGGCTAAATAATATAAAAAGGGAAAATTATGACATCCCTTTGAGAAGTTTTAAATAATACATTGACTAATAAAAAAATGAATTTTTACTTGCCAGAGTGTTTTTACAATAAAAATGCCTTGTCTCAAACATTATCTAAAAATGTGAAGCAAGATGGTCATAGAGAGGTGGCTTGAAGTGGTATTTTTAGAAATTGGTATAGAAATTGGTATAGATACCATGAAGCTTCTCTGTTTTGAATTTGGTTTATTCAAGCAATGCATAGTCCTTTAAAAGTTTCGTTTTCCCTGTGCATTTTATTTTTTATTTACTATTTATAAAATAATATGTGATCATTATAACTAGTGAGAATGCAAATATGTTACTATGATAATCTCTAGGAAATCCTCAAATAGGGACTAAAAGTTCTGACACACCACCATGTAGAAATGTTTTATTTTCATGTGTGACTAAATGATAATGACATTTTATCAAAAGATGGAGGGTCAGGGTCCCTTCAACATTTTGTGAAAGATGGCCTCCAAGTACTGTTGGAAATAAGATAAATGATCTATCAAATCCACTAAGTAAAAACTTTTTAAAGGTATAGATATCATTTTGGCTAGTACTGTTGACTTTTAAGTTTGTGTATATAAATTATGGAGAAGTTTACTATTTTTTTATTTCAACTAAAGCCAAAAGGAATTGTAATATAAATTTTCAAAGGCTGTCATTTTTATGCAAAAAAAAACCTCTTTTTTTTCTTACTTTCTTTCCTTTCTTCCTTTCCTTCCTTCATTCCTTTCTTCCTTCATTCCTCTCTCTCTCTCTCTTTTCCTAAAATGGAAAGCTGGTAGAGCTTGTAGGAAGCTCAGCTCTAAGTCCCAATCACCTATGGAATATATCAAGTCTGGTATCTGAAACAACTAGCATGACTGAAGACACCTACTTTGAGGGAAAAATTGAATATTGTCTGGCAATTGCACTTGACAGGAAGTGAAAATCATATTAATCTCTATGTCTGGTATTCAAAGAATCACAGAATAGTCTAGCTCAGAGAGGAAATATATCCAAATGGCTCAATAAACCTCAAATCACATGTAAAAGAAAAACAATCAATTTTCTTTTAGCATCTCTCCCTTTCATTCCCTGAGGTAGTCAATGGTGTAGTCAATGGTAATAGCTGAGTCTTCTTTCTACATATTTTCCCAACATAATAAAATGTATGCATGTGTGTATATAATAAATATCATGCATTCACAATACTCCGGTTTGCCTCAACATAAAGGATGATACTATAAAGATTATATTGCAACTTGCATTTTAAAAAATAACCTTATTCTGGGGCACCTGGGTGGCTCAGTCATTAAGCGGCTGCCTTTGGCTCAGGTCATGATCCCAGTGTGCTGGGATCAAGCCCTACATCGGGCTCCCTGCTCAGGGGGAAGCCTGCTTCTCCCTCTCCCATTCCCCCTGCTTGTGTTCCTTCTCTCGCTGTGTCTCTTTCTGTCAAATAAATAAATAAAATATTTAAAAAATAAATAAATAAAATAAAAAATAACCTTATTCTAGCACATTTTTAGATTCACAGAATTATTGTGAAGAAAGTGCAGAGAGTTCCCAAATATCTCACACCCAGTTTCCACTATTATTAATATTTTACATCAGTATGGTACATTTGTCACAACTAATGAACCATAATTGATACATTGTTATTAACTAAAGTCTACACTTCATTCAGATTTTTTCCCCATTTCCCCTTATGTCTTTTGTCTGTTCCATGAATCTCATCTAGGATACTTCATTACATTTGGTTCTCATGCCTCCTTAATCTTCGCTTGGCTGTGAAAGTTTCTCAGACGTTCCTTGTTTTTAATGGCTTTGGAAGTTTTGAGGACTCCTGGTCAGGCATTTTGTAGAATGTCCCTCAATTAGAATCTTATGATTTTTTTTTTTTTCTCATCATTTGACATTCGTGGTATGCTATGGTCAGTGTTAACAGAGCAGAGTGTCAAAGACAGGGCAGTCCATGTTGGGAGTCCTGGGTCTGCCATTAACCATTATTCAATCATGAGCAAGTTTCTATTTTTACTGTTAACAGATAAGTATTTTATAACTTGAAAAATATATGCATGTTTGCATATGTCTATATGCATGCACAAGTGTGTATATATGCATGTATGTATATATACACACACATTTATAATTAAAATACAGCATTGCCATTTTATTTACTGTGAACTCTTCAGACTTGAAACAACTTTTTTATACATTTCTGAATTCCTGATCATTTACTAACTTGGTTCCTGACCCATGAGATATTCAAAATTCTTTTTTTTTTAAGATTTTATTTTTTAAGTAATCTCTACACTCAATGTGGGGCTCTAATTTAAAACTCCAAGATCGAGTCACATGTTCTACCAACTGAGCCAGCCAGGCATCCCAGGGTTATTCTAAATTCTTACTGTTGACAAATATCTACATTTGATGCATTCTTGAGCCTAAAGAAATAAACTTAGGATGAAACAATAGACATTTCTGGTAAACAGGTAAATATTACAAAGAATTTCTAACAACATTATCCTTAAATATTGTAGAGTGGATAACCTAAAAAGTTTGTATAAAGTCATGAATGCAGGTGTCCAAATATAAGCTGCACCAAAGCTGCATAAATGCAGGTGTCCAAATATAAGCTACATCAATGATTTGGTGAGGATTTTATGGTGGGCAAACTAAAAGGGAGGTTACCTTAGTGAACTAAGATGTTTTCCAGCAGAGCACTTCTGATGAAACAAAGGGCTTTGTACTAAGACGAAAGAAATTATTCTCAAAGCTGTATTCCCTATAAATTATAAAGTAGTGGGAACTCTTATAAATTAGTTTCAGTTGAATTTAGGGAATATATGTTCAATGTCTATGATATGTACAGCAATGCCCTAAGCACCGTAGAGGGATAACATGAACAAAGATAAAAGATATTTCCTCAAGTTTATTGAAAAACTAGAGACATATTAAAGAGATAACAATATAAAATATTGTAAGATTCGAGCTCTGAGGAGTAGTATAGAAAAATAAAGCTACTCCTAGAGGGTGAGAACCTCAAAGCCACCATTTGTCCCTTAGTTGAGTCATCTGAGGATCAGCATTTCCATTTACTCATCAACGAGTATCCACTCACAGGCAATTTTAAGATGTTCAAATGCTGACAATTAGAAACTTATAGATAATTCAATAAATTATAGTAGTTACACATTTTATATTCTACTTACAAATTCCTTTTTGCTTATGTAATCTAAAACTGAGATAGATGTGTTTTAGCCTTGTAATAAATTTTTTTGAAAGAAGCATGCATGACTTTGTTTCCTTTTCTCAAACACATAGTTGTAAAACTCTCACTTATTTTCTCAAAAACTGTAATAATTAAAAAGCAAATATAATTTTTAAAATAAATTTAAATAGTCACCAGAAATTTTAATTTCTAATCTATGAAATAATAAAGTAATGACGGTTAGACAATATTTCTGACTTCTCATCCAGTGAAACTGCCATTTATTAACAAGGTGCTCAAAGTATGCTGTTTAAATTGAAAAGTTTCTATGTTTTATATTTATTTTTCTGGATTCTGATTAAAAATTAGTATCGAAGCAGCATCAACTTAAAGAAATTACTAACTAAAAGTTTAAAGTTCATACGTGTACCTTTAGGCGAGTCTTTCAAACACTTCATGAAGCAAAGTTTGACTATGCAGAAGTTTGGAATGCATTTTCACACAAATAAATTGACACACTTCAATTGCATTTCCAAAGTGTGATCCATTTTGTTTCTTTGTTCAGAATTTACACTAATCTCCCAACTACAGTGTTTATAAGCAGTGTGTTGTTCTCTCGCCCGCCATCTGAGTGTTGCTAAGACAGTGCTTTTGTTGTCATGGCAGTGATGGATCATCAATGTTCAGCGGAAGACCTGTAATTTGCAAAGTGAATGACAGGCAGCTTTGAAAATGCACTGCAGTGGCCTTTTCTAGGTGAGCTGGAAGCTGTGGTATGAGAGTTTTCTCTCTTTAAGTCATGTTTTATTTTAGTCTTCACGCCAGGCTTGACATTTAGATTCAGAGGGTATAAATGAGATCCTCAGGTTTTTAACTTAAAATAAATTCTTCATGTAATAGAGCAGTAAATGTTTTACTTTTTCAAAGGACACTAAGACTCATTTAATCGGGATACAGTTTTGTCCTCATCCTTCCTAGTGCAAGCCTTGGTATCTCCCAATTGAAATCTATATCATTATCTTTTTCTATTTGATATGTCTAGAGGATTGAAGAAAAGAAGGAAGAAGAAGAAGAAGAAGAAGAAGAAGAAGAAGAAGAAGAAGAAGAAGAAGAAGAAGAAGAAGAAGAAGAAGAAGAAGAAGAAGAAGAAGAAGAAGAAGGAGAAGAAGAAGAAGGAGAAGAAGGAGAAGAAAACAACTCAGCAACTCTTAAGAAGCAGCCTTTGTTTTTGTCATTATTTTTCTTCCGTAGGCAAAGTAGTTATTCTTAAGCCTGGAATTGAGCTTCCCTCTATTCTGTGACTGTTCAATTTTCAAGATGCAGCACATGTTCAAAGTCCTTATGAATCTTCTAATAAACAAACAACCCAACCAAATTTCTCCTCTTCAAACTTCTACAATGTATCTACTATTAAGTTGTAAATTGGTAGAGTGCAGAATCCATTAACTGTTTTCCTTACTGGGATAATTTCTTAGCTAGTACCTAGTAGCTATTTATTAAGTATGTGTTGAATCATTACTTAATTAAAAATCAAAATACCATTATCATTATTATTACATTACAAAACTACTGATTAAACTTAATCATGTACCTATTTGGCTATTTAATTTTCCCAAGCATCTATTTGTGTCTTCACCAAATAGATGATGCGCTCCCAAGAATGAGGAGATATGTTCAATACATCTATATATTATAAATAGCAAATTAAATACCTTATATTTAATGCCTCTTATAGAGCCCGCACAGTGCTATGCATACATAGCAGAATATCTACTACATGGCTGATATACAATAAATATTTAATGATAAAAATAGTTGTATACACCATTATTAAAAATTCACAAACAAAAGCAAGCACGTAACACAAAACATTAATTCAAACTGCTACATTAATTTGCATTGGCAAAACATGATATACCCCCAAGCAGCTCCTCTGATTTGACAGATGTGTCCCTGATTTGAGTGGAACATTTCTATAAAGTAGGACGTGTGAGTACTATTTTAAATTGCTTTGTCATAGACCCTGGAGCAGTCATAATTTTTAGTTACTCTGGTTTCTCCAGCACTAAATGCAAGTAGCAATTTCTGTCATCTGTACAACTTACAGTCATGCGATGATCTTAATATACTGAATCCTATTAGCTGAGACCTTAGGTATTGCCAAAAGTCATTCAATATGTACAGGATAACAATCCTGTGTCATTTTCTGTTAGGGTCCTTGACTGAGAAGTTAACACAAACTTACCTACCCCTCATTTACTCATTCGACTAATAAATATTGAGTACCACTGCATGACCTGTTGTGCAAACAAATGATTCTAATATAATTCCAGTAGGTATTACATTGTAGGTACATAAAAAGTGCAATAAGTGCACAGAGAAAGGAGCTACACAATTCTTGTGGGGGAAATTAGTGGGCCTACTTTAACGACTGTGTATTCCAGTTTCAGAAAAGCATTGTAAATGCATTCATGACTGCTTGATTGTAAACTTGTGGAATATAGATTGGATGATAGCAGAGAAAGGGACATTCACACCTGGCTTAGCATCCTCATGCAAACAATTAGGCAATGGCAATCTCCAGCAGGGTGCCACAGGGCTCTATGCTTGTCGCAGGTTCATCATTTTTATTTTTGAATTAATCGGCAAGACACAGAGTCCAATTATGAAATTTGCAGGTGACAAAAAACTGGGCAATATGACAAATATTGTTGGCACAGAATTAACAGTAAACATCACCTTAAAAGATTAAAACAATAGGCTGAAATTAACAAGATGAAATTTAACAGGGATAAACAAACATACAAAGTTGAGTGCTAAAAACCTCAACTGAAGTTAATAAAGGATTGAAAATATCTGACTTTGCGACATTTTTAGCTAAACCACGGTGGGTGAGTTAGAGGAAGAAAATCTTCATTTGGCCCTAAGCACCGATGTGTCTCTGAAAAAAGTTGTGAGTGCAATTTTTGGCTGTACAGATGGATATATATACTGTCCTGGGCAAAGGATACAATATGTATTCTCTATTCTACATGAGCATATTGTATATATATCAAATTTACTTTTGGTAAATTACGTTTTATAAAACATCTCAGACAAATTATAGGAGGGCACTAAAGGAGGGTGAAAGGAACTATGAGGAAATAATCTAGAAATCACAGTACCTGTGAAGTACATGGTTGCTGATGGGTTTCAAAACTACGCCAAACAAAATACAATTAAAGGACCTCGGTATTTCTTACAGGACGAAAAGATTAAAGGGAAACATGACAGCTATTTTCAAATATTTGAAAGCTATTATGTGGCAGAGGTGATTTGTTAAGTATGACTCAGGCAGAGTGGACAGAAGATACAGAAAATTAGTTAAAATGTTGACTGAATATGTGAAATGTTCTACTCCAGCTTTTACAAATAAGTCTAGTTTGTGGAAGGAACCCAACAAACATTTTTTGAATACATTAATGAATGAATAGGTGATAAAGTATAAAAGCCTGATCTGTTGACAAAGAGAATGCAGTCTCAGCAGGTAGCAGATGAGATTCCTGCTATCTCAGTGTCAGAAAAAGGCAATTGAATTGATTCCACTCTAAAAAAAAGGAAATAAAATTTCATAGTAAGGAGTGAAAAAAATATCATATTGGGATTTTGTCTTAAAACCACAATTACCAAAGTGGAAATTTTATCTGATAGTCACCAAATTTTAAGTTGTAAAAGTTACAAGTTAACTTAGACTGCAGCAAGTATTGGTACATTTTGGGTGTGTATGTAATTTTGTAACACAATTTTATAATATGATATTTTTTAACTCATGTTTGACTTCGGCAATATGAAAAGGATCATTACTGAGACTATATAGTTCACTCCATTAATTACTCCAGGCTCTGTTCTTAATTCATTGATATTCAAGTTGCCCTCTTTGGAAATGTTCAGGATGTTATAATTTTTCCAATGTCGCTGCTTAGTTTAAATTTTCTGATCTTCATTTTAAAGTCTTTGCTTGCAATTCAAGCATTCTCCATCATCCCTTTTTTCCTTTTTTTTTTTTTTTTTGGTATAAATACTACAACTTTTGAAATATTTACATTTAGTTTTACTATTAATTTTTAATATGTTTCAATGTGGAATTAATTTGTACAAAATTTTACAGTCAACAAGAAACTTCATAGTTACTGTTATGCTGGAAATGGTTGTTTGGGGACAATTTTATAAGTGATGCTATAAGTGATTACTCACTTTTAAGCGATTAGTGCGTTTTATGATGCTATGATCAATTTTACTTCCCTAAACAACTTAAGTTGAAATTATCTAAATTATATTTGTAGAGGGAGGGTCCACTTTAATAAAATAAAAGTGAGTTAATCATTAACCAGGAGAAAATATATATTAAGTGGGAGATTTAACTTAATGAATGATATGTTATATTCTTTTAGACTTTAAGTTTGACCTTGCAACAAACACATACATATAGTTATGCTTAAGTCAGTCTTATCATTAGGTACCAATATAGTTTGGTTTATGTTGCTACATGTTTTAATTTAGAGTTACCTAATTATTTCTATTATGTTAGATTGAATCCATTGTGTTAGGCTATTTATTTTGATACTGATTCTGATACAGAATTTATTAGCTAGAATTTTCAAATTAATGTCATTCAAAATTTTGAGTAAGACTGAAGACATACACTTATAAGCTCTGCTTAAAAATTTCCCCACTAACTCATACCAATCTATATTTCAAACTACCTAGTTCTACAATCAGTCCTTTGACCCATCTCTCCATCCTTTTTTTTTTTTTTTTTTTTTTTGGAGAGATAGTTTTCTTTTGCTCCTTCGTTTTGTTTCTTATAGTCCACATATGAGAATTACATATTTGTCTTTCTCTGACTTATGTTTCTTAACATAATACTCTCAAGCTCCATTCATGTTGCTACAAATGGCAAGATTTCTTTTTTTCTAACTGGAATTTAAATTAAAAAAAAAGAGAGATTTTGTCATACCCCTTTTCTAAAATATTGTTAGATTTAGGATTTTGAAAGAAAAAGAGTGAGTTGGCTTCTCTTCTGTATAAATATATGTTGCTTGCTAATAGTCAATGGTTTTATTTCTAGGGATTTACAAACCAGCTATTAAAACATGTATGCTAGAAATTTTAGTTTCTTGCAAGTAGGAACACTTGATAGTTTCAGTTTTCCAGTGACTCTCTTGGTTCCAGTCCTCTCTGGTTCCACAAATATTGTCAATAGTAGCTTTGTAGCACGTTCTCCCAAATTCCTTGCTATGAACCATATCTGGGCTGATTGATTTGAATTCATGTTGAATAGTTAAATAGCTCTTACTGTCTCTTCATTTATATTATATTTCTATTCCTTTTAACAATTTCTTCTATCCTTTATGTATCATTTGTTTTTCTTTTGGATAGAGAAGATGGAAGTAAAATATGAGTTGGAAGCCTTGATTTAGCTCATGACTTTCAGGAGAGCCATCTATTTAAAGTGGAGGTCAGAGGATGTGTTTAGTTTTTGTGCAAACATACCCAGGAAAAAAAAAAAAAGCAAACTTTTTTTCCCCCTTACGCACTTTTTTACAGAAGCCTTACTTGTTCTGGACAAATTGCTACCTGCCCACCCCATCTCCTTCTTTCATATCAACCTTTTTGTTTCTTAAGAACAATGTCTAGATAGATATACTATAGTACCTTCATGTAGAATATACTTGGCGTATACTAGCAGAAAGAAAAGTAATTAATATGTTGCAGAGTAATTTGTTGAAAATAAAAGCTAATAAATTTAGGCAGATTATCCCAGATTAAAATTAGAACTGGGAAGACGGTTGAGACATTCTCCTCTCTTGTAATAAGCACTGTGGCTTTTTAGTGAGGAGGATACTAATAGGCAATTATCTCAAAGAATGGGAAATCAGAAATAGTTGGGAGAAAAGTTTTGGATTCCTCCCAAAGTGTTTATATGCCTCCTATTTGTACGGTTTTCTGATTGTTCTTTTACCTCAGTTTTTATATTGTAGGAATGATTCAATTCCCCAGAGAATGAAAATCTGAGGACCAGAGCAGAGAAGATGGCATGGTCTTTTCAACTTGGAGGGAATTTCCAGTGGGGTCCGACACTCTCTGATCCTTTTCCATGGGATAGACTTCAGAATACTTATATCTTTTGCTATTATTCTTGCCAATACTTTATATATGGCAATAATATTCACAGAAGTAGCTATTATTTGTTAAACAGCTGTATTTCAGACATCATGACTATCTCTAACAGCCAGGATATGTATACGAGATGTTTAATCTTATCTTCATTTTACAAATTAAGAAACTGAGATTAGAGAGTTAAATAACAAGACAATATCTCCCAATTATGAAATGCCAAAATCAGGAATCTAATACAGTTCTATCAGGTTTCAAACCTCTGTTTCTTCCACTTTAGCACATCGCCATGCTTAGCCTTCAATACTAAGTTATAAATTAGATTTGAACTAACTTTGGGTAAATTTTGGAAGCAAAAATGAATTTTCTCCTTACACCATGTCCTTCCACATGTTTTTGTGGACTTGTTATGAGAACTGAATTCAATTAATCACA
Source organism: Neomonachus schauinslandi (assembly GCF_002201575.2). Classification (NCBI taxonomy): domain Eukaryota; kingdom Metazoa; phylum Chordata; class Mammalia; order Carnivora; family Phocidae; genus Neomonachus; species Neomonachus schauinslandi. The sequence continues at coordinate 46,866,648 of NC_058405.1, read as the reverse complement.
TCTATCAGGAAACTTGCTGCTACTGTACACAGATTCACTGTATATTAAATTAATATGTCTTTTTTGTGGACTATCAAGACATTTCCATTTGAAAATGACATACCATTAAACATTTTATTTATTACTTTTGGCAGTCAGATTTTAGCCAACTGCCAGTGCTTTTTGTTTCATTTATAGTATGACAGAAAGGACAATGGGGTGCCTCGGAAAGCTCCCACATTTTGGGATTCTGTTCTGTGCACAGCTTTTCTGCTGCCATTTTGGAGAAAGAAAGGGACCTATGACAATAGTTATGACAGCAGATGTGATTTTTATGTGGTATCAGCTCTTTTCACTGGGCAGAGGTAAGTACCATCGAAAGTTGACACTAAAAATGCAGAGCACCATGCCAATATGGAATGTACCATCCCTAAAATTCATCTGCTCTATGGCAAAGAAAGCTTTATAGAAATACAATGAGAATAATGAACATTTTATTTAGAAAGCTATACTTGCATTTAAGTGAAAATTCCATATCAAAACAGATAGAGAAGATAGTAAACAAAATAACCTCATTCTCAGTGCATTTTTTTTCTTGTTGGTAGCACTGGGAATTACGTTTCCATTTCTCTCAATTCAGTAATCATTTATGGGACATTCTGTGTAAAAGTCACTGTGCTGAAAGCTGTGACAATTAGGAATCTGCCTGTGATACAGCCTCCCCTCAAGGGCAGACACAGTTTATATTCTAGACCAGCGGTGGACACCCACTGTTACATAAAAGCTTGTGTAGAGCGTGCAACAGAAGCACATGTCATGAGAGCACCCTGGAAAGAGAATGGAGAGGAATTTATGGGTCTCTAAGTTGTTCTTTGGAGGATGGATAGAATTTGATTGGTAGAAGAAAATATAGATGAGAAAAGTGAGAAATGACATTGAGATGTAGGAGTGAGATGGCAGGTTGACGATTTGAGTAGCTGAGAAAGATGTGAATAGCTGAGTAGCTGAGAAGAACGAATAGATGAAATCAGAAGCATAAGTTCGTCCTACTATAGATGACTTTGCATGTCAGGTTACTGTATTTCTTATGTAATAATTAAGAGATAGTAAAGGTTTTAGAGCAGGTGAGCTAATTAGTGCTAAAAAATGTGGAAAAAAAAATAAGAGTAGTAAGTAGCCAGGCAGTCTAGCATTCTGATTAGGAAGGTGGGCCCTGAGGTCATTTTGCCTCGGTTCATATATTCACTCCTCCCCCTGGTAGCTATGTAGTCCAAGACACTTACTGTTCCTTTTCCATTCTTTTTCTGTGTTTTGTAAAATCAAGAGAATACTAATTATATGCCTATCTAACAGTAGTGTTGTGAGAACTAAATGTGATAATACAGAAAAAGAATGACTGCAAGATGATCCACAGAGTAAATACTCTAAAAAAGTTGGCTGCAATTGATATTTTTAAAAGTTTTCATTTAAATTCCAGTTAGTCAACATACAGTGTAATATTACTTTCAGGTGTACAGTATAGTGATTCAACACTTCCATACATCACCTGGCGCTTATCATAGCAGGTGTACTCCTTAACTCCCATCACCCTTCCCCCCCACCCACTTCCCTTCTGGTGACCATCAGTTTGTTTTCCATAGTTAAGAGTCTTTTTCTTGGTTTGCCTACTTCTCTCTTCTTTTTCCCTTTGTTCATTTGTTTGGTTTCTTAAATTTCACATGAAATCATATGGTATTTGTCTTTCTGTGACTGACTTATTTCATTTAGCATAATACACTCTAGCTCCATCCATGTTGTTGCAAATGGCAAGACTTCATTCTTTCTGATGGCTGAGTAATATCCCATTGTATGTAGTGGTGTGTGTGTGTGTGTGTATACATATATATATATATATGTATATATATCCATATATGTGTGTATGGATACATATATACACATGTATATATACATACATATGTACACTGATGAATGGATAAATAAGATGTGTGTGTATGTATATATATATATATACACACGTGTGTGTATGTGTGTGTACATATATACATCCATCCATATATATATCCATCTATGTGTTTATACATATGGATGGATATATATATATATATATATATATATATATATATACACACACACACACATACATACACACACACACATATTTATCCATTCATCAGTTGATGGATATTTGGGTTCTTTCCATAATTTGGCTATTGTAGATAATGCTGCTATGAACATCAGGGTGCATGTATCCCTTTGAATTAGAATTTTTGTATTCTTTGGGTAAATACCTAGTAGTGCAATTGTTGGATCATAGGGTAGCTCTATTTTTAACATTTTGAGGCACCTCTATACTGTTTTCCAAAGTGGCTGCACTGGTTTGCATTCCCACCAACATTGTAGGAGGGTTCTCCTTTCTCCACATCCTTGCCAACACCTGTTGTTTCTTGTGTTGTAGATTTTAGCCATTTTGACACGTGTGAGGTAAGTAAATCAATCAATGTGATATACCATTATCACCATTATTTTATTAGTAAAAGAAATGATAAGAGCCATATGATCATTTCAATAAATGTAGAAAAAGCATTTGACAAAGTACAACATCCATTCATGATAAAACCCTCAACAAACCAGGTTTAGAGGGAACATACCTGAACATAATAAAGACCATATATGAAAAGCCCATAGCTAATATCATCCTCAATGGGGAAAAAACTGAGAGCTGTTCCCCTACAGTCAGGAACAAGACATGATGTCCACTCTCGCCATTGTTATTTAACATAGTACTGGAAGTCCTAGCCACAGCAATCACACAACAAAAAGAAATAAAAGGCATCCAAATGACAAGGAAGAGGTAAAATCCTCACTATTTGCCGATGACATGACACTTTATATACAAAACCCAAAAGACTCCACAAAAAACTGCTAGAACTGATAAATTCAGTAAAGTTGCAGGATACAAAATCAACATACAGAAATCTGTTTCATTTCTATACACCAATAATTAAGCAGCAGAAAGAGAAATTAAGGAATCAATCCCATTTAGAATTGCACCAAAAACCATAAGATACCTAGGAATAAACCTAATCAAAGAAGTGCAACTGATATTTTTTTATGTAACATTTTACTAGCATTTCTAGATATATTTAGATAATATGAGTGGGAGATATTTAAGCAAGAGAGGTGGCATGGGAGGTAACTGAAAGGTCTAAGGTTTATGAAAAGGAAGTCATGGACAATGAGAGCAAGTAAAAGGGGTCATGGTCATGGTAGCTTTAACTGCCCAGAATGCCCACCAAGCTGAGAAAGTGTCCAGCAGTCAAGACAAGTCAAGTCAAGTCAAGAAAGAACATTCCAAAGAGAGGAAATAGGATGTGCAAAAAACAAAGGGCCAAAAGAAAACTCTAATGAAGTTAATACCTCTTAGAAAGAATGAGACCAGTAGGTTTTGTGTATTTTGAGTGCAAGACAGTGAGCTCATCTTGATTGTCAGTGACAAACTTACATTTTCCACATTACACTATAGCCACTGGGGGCTTCAAAATTTTCATGCAACAAAATATTTTATATATAGTGTTCTTGAAAATAATTTTTAATTTGAATTTCACTTATTTTTCTTCATGTAGTATTGCCACTATTTTCTTTTAAAAGTAATAATAAATGAAGAGCAAAAGGGTAGCAGGGGCTAAGATGAAGAACAAAAATAGATACTCTTTAAGCTAGATAATGTGAATTAAAAGCTCCAGTTAATGAAAACAAAAGGAAATAAATTCTGCTGATGTAATGTACAACATGATGACCATAGTTAAAAAACTGTGCTATATATTTGAAAGTTGCTAAGAGAGTAAATCTTAAACGTTTTTATCACAAGAAAAAAATTTCATAACTATGTGTGGTGTGGATGTTAACTAGACTTATTGTGGTGATCTTTTTATAATACTACTATACAAACTAATACAATGTATACAAACTAATACAATGTAATATGTCAATTATACCTTAAAAAAAAAAAAGCAAAAGGAAAGGGCAGAAACAGTAAATTTAAAATAGCAATAAATTAAATAGTATTCATTTGGGACATTTGTGCAATGCCTTGAAATTTTTAATATCAAATTATACACTTTTAAAAATATGATCCTTACAGGAATACTAAGAAATAGGCCATGCACATGGGAGAGTTTGAGGGGATCCAGTAAATTACATCCCTTCTCTCTGCCAATATTTGGAAAAATGAGAGATGGACATAGAAATCAGAAAAATTCATTCATTGATTCAACAAATATTTACTTAACTCTTCCTCATACTTGGCACTCTTAAAGACACTGGTGATAAAGCAGTGAATGAAACAAAAAGATTCCTGGTTGTAGAACTTACTGGTCCGCAGAAGGGGATGAATGACAGATGGTTTGGAAACACAGAGATACACTGCTCAAAGCCTACTTCAAGACAGGACATGATGAGCACTGCCCAGTGAGAAGTACTGTGGCTAGATGCCAGTCCCAGGCCTCGGGGGATGCAAACCTAGCTATGCTTCAGCTTTGGAACTAAGGTCACACTCTGCAGAGCAGACACCAGCCATGCCTCACCAAGGCCCTACCCATTTCTGCTCAGTGTGGGACTCCCTTAATGGATTCACTTGGGATTTGCAGAGAGGGTTTCAGGCCTTCATCACAGTAAGAGTGTTCCAAGTGCTCATTCCATGTGCCCAACCTCACAATTCCATTTATTTCAGAAGTATTAACCCTTCCCCCAACCCTGTGGTAGTTCTAATTCAGAGACAATATCCTTTCCTGAAGAGCTATCACAGATGTTGGTAAAATATAGAAGATTTCATTGGACAGGGTATGGGCTATGGTGAGCACTGTGAATTGTGTAAGACTGTTGAATAACAGACCTATACCTCTGAAACAAATAATACATTACATGTTAAAAAAAAAAAAAAGAAGAAGATAGTAGAAAGGGTATAATGAAGGGGGGGAAATTGGAGGGGGACACGAACCATGAGAGACTTTGGACTGTGAGAAACAAACTGAGGGTTCTAGAGGGGAGGGGGGTGGGGAGATGGGTTAGCCAGGTGATGGGTATTAAAGAAGGCACTTTCTGCATGGAGCACTGGGTGTTATACGCAAACAATGAATCATGGAACACTACATCAAAAACTAATGATGTAATACATGGTGATTAACATAACATAATAAAATTTAAAAAAAATAGAAGATTTTACTGTTATAAGGAAGTCTGTTGTTGGGTGTAGCTTTAGAGCTAGGGCCAAAAAGGGCTTGCTTACTCCTTACCTGTGAAGTACACCGTCTTACCTTCACAGTCTCAAGCAGTATGAACAACTGCAAGGAGGTGTCTTACTGAAGTGTGGAGAATACAAACTTGGCAGCAGGAAGGTTAGCAAAATAAATATAAGCCAGATTCAGCACCCAGATAAGTCATCCCTTCCACAGGGCTGAGTGAGTGAGGGGCGGTGAGAGATGTGATGCCCACTGCAGCTGAAACCTATCCACAGGGAAACATGACATCATGGTAAAAGAGGCTGCTTATTTATAGACCCAACAGGCATTATTTTTCCCATTTCAAAGATAACGAAAATAAAATTCAGAAATACTGAGTCACTTGCCAAAGATTATATAAGAAGTAAATTCTGGAGCCCAGACTCACAGCTTTTTTAATTCAAGTAAATCCATTTGAATATCTTCTCTATATCTCTATATAACGCCATCCATGCATCAAGCTAGAGTATAGATATAGAGGACTAAGCACCTTTGTACGTAAGATATTGCAATTAATTCAGAGAGTCAGAAACTTTGGATGATTTCAATACAGTATTCTCTATACAATGTTTGATTGAGGATACCAAGAAGGCACTGAGACCCCCTTGTCAACAACGTGTTGATGAAAGGGTATGGTGGCTTCCCAAAGGAGGTCATAGTTGAGTTGAATTTTGAAGGCTAGTAAGAACGACCTAGATGAGTGAGTAGAAGATTAACGGTAGAAGGCAATTCTGGATAAAAGGAGCTAAGGCCTAGAGATCTGAGAGAGCACAGGGAAGACAAGCAGTTACAAATGGCTAGAGAATGTAGCACAAGGAGAGAGTGATAAAATATAGGACTAAAAACACACACAGTGCCACTTAGTCAAAAACGTACTGTGTGCCAAGCAGTACTGTGTGCTGAGGGTATAACAGGAATGGGTAAAATAAATGGGGTCTAGATCCGGAAACCACCCTGTCTGAACGTGTTCTGACTGGGGAAGGATATGTTTCTAGAAGGAAAGGTGGCAGCACTTACTCGGTGCTGGGGTGGGCATGGAAAAGGCTTCCTAGCAGAAGGAAATTCCAACCTGAGACAGGAAGTATGAGTAGGGTTTTACCAGAAGAAAGGTAAGGGAAGAACATTCCAAAGAGAGGAAATAGGATGTGCAAAAAACAAAGGGCCAAAAGAAAAGGCCATAACTTGTGAACTGAAGAATGCTAGAGAATAGAATGTGAAACAAGGACATATATTCAGTTGAAAAATGATGTTCTAAGAGAAAACATATGTGGTCTATCATCACTTTAGTAAGTGTTAAATTCTATATCCATCGCTTCTAAAATCTGTGAGAAATCTCTTTTATCAGGCCAAAGGAACACAAGAAGGGCCAATCACATGATTGTACATATAGTTGTTGGGAAACTGCTAAATTGCCCCAAATTTGACAGTGATCTTATAAACTCCTCAAATTTCACAACTCTGCTTTCATCCCACTGACTGTAGGTTTTTTTAAAATTGTAAAAATGCAAATGCCTCTAGGATTCTAACATTTTAACTTTACTGATATTTATAGCAGAGTAGGAATAAACTATCCATTTTTAATGGCGTTAGAGTAGAATACATAAAACTTGACATGGAACAGCCGTTCTAATTTGTCAGAGCTGACTAAGTTCAATTTTTCTTCAGGAAATAGGACCAGTAATAGGGCTGTGTACCTGGGTATTGCAAATCACATTATAAATGAGAGGACCTCCAAACAAACCTCTGAGATATAGACTTTTTCAGCTGTTTTCAACATGCTCTCTTAAACATCTACGTGGAAAACGTGTTTCAACATTTAAGCTAAATCTTGTATGATTTTCTTGATATCTCAGAATCTAATTAGAAGTTTTGTGCAAACATTTAATATGTACCTAAGAACTTTTAATACATATATAACTCCTAACAGATATTTATTTTATTTTATTTTATTTTTTAAAAGATTTTATTTATTTATCTGACAGAGAGAGACACAGCAAGAGAGAAAACACAAGCAGGGGGAGTGGAAGAGGGAGAAGCAGGCTTCCCGCAGAGCAGGGAGCCCGATGCGGGGCTCGATCCCAGGACCCTGGGATCATGACCTGAGCCGAAGGCAGACGCTTAACGACTGAGCCACCCAGGCGCCCCTCTAACAGATATGTATAAAGGAAACAATGTTAGCTTTTGTGTTTTATAAGAGATTATATGTTGTTGTGCTCTAATGTAAGGTAAAACAAAAATATAACAAAAAGACAAAGGAAATAAAATATGCTTTTCAAAAGAAAAATCTTGCCGCTTGAAAAATATCTCAAAAACAACTTTACATGGTAGAAGAAAATCACTGCAAAGAATGGAATCGTCAGCATTAAGTATTTGCTCTAAGTCAGCCATGCTTAATTTTTAATGATGCTAACAATAGCAGCAAACCAGCCTCTTGTTTTTCTTTGTTTACGCGATGTTGTTATCTCGCCATTACTTTGACAAGTGGAGTTCAGAAAGAGTTCACTCAGAGATACCACATCTTTTGGAAGATGCAAGACTGGCATTGGAGACCACTGGGGACTCTCTGTTTCACAGTCTATATATGAACACACTTAGAACAATTTAGAATCTTCTATTTCATGTCCTGCCCCTAGCTATCTTATTTGTTGGAACCTGTGATCAGATTACAGAAAGATTACACTTTAACCTGCATTTAATCTAAGCTAAATAGATATCAGAAGCCATGTTAAGAAATTCAATTTTGTTGCTTTTAAGAGTCAGGTGAAGGTGGGGTTTTGTTTTGGTATATTAAATGTTGCTGAGCAACAAAAAATTGTTTTCAATATAGTTTATACCAGGGAAGGGCAAAAGTAAGTTGTTCCTTCATTTCAAGGGGATACTTTCTATGAAATTTCCTCTGCAGATACCAGCATCTTGATGAGCAAAACGTCAGGAAGAATTATAACAAAATGTATGTTGGAGAAAATCTTGGGGGAAAAGATATTACTCCTAAAAGATACTTCGAAGTCTTAGACATTGCAACCCTGTCCTTTTTAATACAGTGGTTACTTTTTTTTTTTTTTTTTGTAATAGTAAAGTGCAGCTTGTCATTCTATCCTTTTCAATTACTGTTCTTTCTATTGCTATTTGAGGCCAGTAACTTTACAATCCATTCTTAGCTCATCTTTAATAAGCATTTACAGTTGAACGGACCTAGGTTATACTGTTTATTATTTCTAGGCTTCATAGGGGTCTAGGTAGTTTCATAGTACTTCCATTATGCACCATAATGATGAAGTAACACAAAAGACTTCGTGATCTTTGGGATGCCTTTTTGTTTCTAATTATGTGCATGAGTCACTTTTGTTGTATAGATGACAATGCCACCTTTAACTTGATTTACATATAATTTAAGAATTACTTAGAGCAAAGAACCTTTATTAAAAACTTCAAAGTACTTTTTGGAGTCCTAGAGATGCAACTTTTTCACTTATGATGAGGGGTTTCAGGTCTTATAGGAAAACACTGAGGTTGTGGGGGTTTGTTTTTTACACACTGCTTTAAGGAAAATCAAATAACCCATGTTACAAATAAAAACAAAGATAGGACAAAAATCTAGAAAAATCATATAATCACACAAAGACTACCATGACTCTAAGATGAAATCTTTTACATTTTAACTATTGGCATTTTTTTCCTTTGAGCAAATAAAGTGAAATGTTAATAAAAATGTAATTAACTATACAAAAAATGTTTTTACTGTCTCCTCTTGAATAAGTTCTTTTTTTACATGGTATATTTTTTCCTTGTTTCAAACAAGGGAGAGTAATTAATCTTTCCTTTACAAAAAAGGGAGGGGTATACAAAAGGTTTGAAATACTGTATGGTATAGGATCAGAGTGATTGTTATTTATTTATTTTTTTTCAAGTTAAGGGGACCAACCCTCTTCTAAATTGATGCCTCCAAGATTCTTCTGTTTGGGCCACTGGAAGCCAATTCATGGCTGCATTTCTGGAGAGTATATAAAACTAACATTGTTACGTAGTTTCACTGACAGACACGCACTCATGCAAAGCAAGATGGATGGGATGTCGCTTTTCTCTATCATGGGATCTCTATTTGGTGACCCAGATGAGGACTGAGAGAACTTGTCACACAAGCATGACAGGGCCAGATACGGCTTTAAATGGAGTTCCAAATCTCATACAGATTTGAAGTTGCAGCTAGAGCACAAAATTTGTCATAAAAGACTTGTCAGTACCGAGTTCATTAAGGTAAAGGATGATAGTACTTTATCTGGACACAATTGAGCTCTCCTTTGGAGGCCAGATCTTCAGTCACAGGAGAGCCGTGTTTTGTTTTCTTTCCTTAAAGACCTTTTAAAATGATTTCATTTAGATTTTCCTTGTGCTTTAAACTTAACTCAAAAGTTTCTTATAGCATTCCCCCCCGCCCCGTTTTACTTCTTTTTTTCCCCTTTGTTAAATTTGGAGGTGTGTTTGTGGTGTCAATTCACAGGCACTGGGGACCTGACTGAGTCTGGAGGTGAGGTGTTAAACCGCTCAGGGCAGAACTTTAACACTTAAGGTGAAAGACAAGGCTCTTAATCACTTGCACTGTGACTGCCATGTTCAAAATTTCATGGCTGCCGTGGAATTTTCTTCTAGTCAACATCCAGAGATCAATAAAGGTATTCAGAAACACAAGGCTGTCCCAGGTTTAACTGAAATCCTGACATTACAAATTCATGAAGAATTTCATTCCTAGGGCGCCTGGGTGGCTCAGTTGGTTAAGCGACTGCCTTCGGCTCAGGTCATGATCCCGGAGTCCCTGGATTGAGTCCCGCATCGGGCTCCCTGCTCGGCAGGGAGTCTGCTTCTCCCTCTGACCCTCCCCCCTCTCATGTGCTCTCTCTCATTCTCTCTTTCACAAATAAATAAATAAAATCTTTAAAAAAAAGAATTTCATTCCTAAATGCAAACAGGTTTCCAAGAAGGTAAGTCTGCTGTTTTAAAATACACTATTTTGATAGCAATTTTTAACTATTAATTTCAGCATAATTCATATTTGTTATATCTTGTTTTCTGGTTTGTTAGCATTTTAGTTTTTTGGTTTTTTTTTTCTTTTCTAAATACAAGAAACATACTCATGAGGTCATCAGGGGCATCTCACTCCTATTATCTTCATTTTATAGATGGGAAAAACAAAGGGAAAGATGAGTGGGAAAATAAAGTTATTTTGTTCTTGTTTTAGAAAGTAAGAAAATGACAACTGATTTACTTTGCAGTCCTGATTTCCAGCTTATATTTAGCCAAAACTATGATCAAATATTAAATGATGTATCACAAATGTGGTTATGCTCCTTCCTGTCCCCTTTAGGACTGAAGGTCCAGCCACTGTACATGCTGCCAGATGTCAGCCCTCAGCTAATGGCTTTTGCTAGGAACTGTTCCTTCCCCATGTAGCCAGTATCCAATAGGAGTGGGACCCTTGGCCCCAGCTCAGGATGTCTCTAAAGTGTCACCTCAGGTTTAGAGCTACCATGAGACCAGCTGAGGTTTCTGTTGAGATTACACTGAGCACAACTTCTCATTCTGCCCTGACCATCTTGATTCCTTCCCTTCTTCCCCAGGTTTTGATCCCAAGAACACTCTATAATAATCTCCCCTGCATCTATATTTTGTCTCAGATTCTGCTTCCCAGGAAATCTGACCAGTGACATGATATTTTGAGTTTATGGGGTGGGGGAAACACACCAATATTTACCCTTCATTTTTTTCCTCTCAGTATTTCTGATATACATTAAAATAATTTTCTTTTGGGGCGCCTGGATGGCTCAGGTGGTTAAGCATCTGCCTTCGGCTCAGGTCACAATCCCAGGGTCCTGGGATCGAGTCCCACATCAGGCTCCCTGCTCAGCGGGAAGCCTGCTTCTCCCTCTCCCTCTGCCTGCCGCTCCCCCTGCTTGTGCTCTCTCGCTTTCTCTCTCTCTCTCTCTCTCTCTCTGTCAAATAAATAAAATCTTTTAAAAAAATAATAAAATAAATAAAACATTTTTCTTTTATTACATTGTATTCAAATAGCTTTTGAAATGAAACAATACATAGTTTTTCCTCACAGTTTCTATGAGTCAGGAGCACGGCATGGCTGGGTCCTCTGCTCAGGCTCTCAGCAAGTCTGCATTCAAGGTGTCAGGCAGGCTCTGTTCTCATCTGGAGGCACAACTAGGGAGGAATCTCTCTAATCTCCCTCATGTTGTTGGCAGAATTTATTTATTTGCAGAGGTAGACCTCATTACATATTGTTTCCTCAAAGCCAGCAACAGAACACACTCACACACGCACACACACACAAACAAACACACATACACACACACACATGAGTGAGAAATACTATCTGGTACTTCGCTTTCAGACTCAGCTTTAGACCTTCTATAAAAAGAGGTCACCTGATTAGGACAGGCCCACCCAGAATAATCTCCTTTTTGATTAATTTAAACTGATTAGAGACTTCAATTACATCATCAAAATCCCTTTATATTTGCCATGTCCTACTGGTTAGATGCAAGTTATAGGTTCTGCCACACACAGAGATTATAAACAGGTGTCACTCATCTTAGAATTTTCCCAACCACATGAAATAAATTTATATTCATTACAAAGCAAGAAGCAGTGATTTCTGATGTTACCTATGTTCAGGTAGGTAAGAATAATTTAATAGAAGGGATGTATATTTCAGTTTAGGAAGATTCTTAAGATCCAGATTTTTTTGCTCTGACACTGGAGCTCAACTAATTGTTAGTCCAGGTTTTCTTTGCTTGACTCTGACTTCTTGTTTCAATTCTTCTGTGCTTCTACTCACAGAGCAGCCAGGGCCCCAAATGTGCTTCCTAGAGTAACACATTCCACCTACTTCTTGGTCTCAAATTTCTCTACACCTTCTATTTTTTTCTTTCCCAAATGACTACCTGTTTTGCTTATTGCTGGCTCAGAGTCAATCATTGTTTCCCAAGGAAGAATGACAAAGTTCCTCTCTTTTTCATTCTTCAAAATGGCAATGTGGGCACACACACTTATGGATCCTTGCATGGAAGTGCACGCTTCTTGTAGTGCCTGGGAGTGGAGGACATTCTGATGCACCATTGTACATGACTTACTTTGGCCAAAGGAACAATATTGGAAAGAACAAAAGCAGAGGCTTTTGGATTGGCCTCTTGACTTCCTGCCATTCACCGTTAGAAGAATTTGCCTCGCTGGGCTAAGGTGGATGACAGAAAATCAGAGGAGGTCTGAACCCAACCCATATCACAGGCCCATATCACATGACTTGTACTTGAAGTAGAGCCACCCAAAGAACAGAGCTTAAGACTGGCTTAACCATAACTGACCTCTAGTCAGGTGAGCATGAGAATAAAGGTGAGCATGAGAACACTGATATTCCCAATGGTTTGGTAGGCAGCATTACTGCAGCAATGACTGAGTAAAACTTTATCAGGTATATATGAATTTGTATATATCTACATGAAATTTACGTAATACATTGCATAGATCATAATATAAGAAAAAGGATATTTAACAATCCGTCACTACACTAATCCTAACACTAGGAGGTAATGTTTTCATCTGTAATACATACGGCTTAATGAATGAAGTATCTTGCCCCTCAGTAAATTCTATTAGCCTATCAAATCTTAACTCAAGTCCTATCTTCTCTATGACTCTTCCATTATTTTTTTCCTAGGAACTTCTTTGGACCCCTGCAAGATTTATGAATTTACTAAGTGTTCTAGTTTTAAGTATATTGTGTTTGCTCAGCTGGGGGGAGTTTCCTTTTGTGCTTGTGGTGAACCATAGCATTAGAGATAACACTGTCATTTCCTATGTTTGTTCTCTAGTAGGGCCATCTTGGAATGAGTGCTATTTATTTACTAGTTCATCAAATATTTATTGAGAGCCTACTATGGACAAGGCACCATGCCAAATTCAGTGTTATCACTTACTCTTCTCTGATAATAGAACTTCTCTACCCAAAACCTTATTGTTAATGACCACACATCCATCTATACTGTAAAATAGAGATCATTAATAGCACTTTCAAATATTGTTTATATCTACCAAATATCTCAATATATATAAAATACAGATATAAAATTTTAAAAGGTTGCTATTGACTTAGTCACTAATAAAGATGCATTGATATGGCAATAAAATAATTGAGTAATCATGAAAATATAACAAAGATAACATGTATTATGTCCTTTCTCTACCCCAACTACTTTTCAAAGCATTACATGTATTTGGCCACTTAATCCTTACAATGCCCTGTGTTGTTATCATTATCCTCATGGAGGCCAATAAAATTGCTTAAAGACATAAATTTAATAAGTTCTGGAGCCAGGTTAAAACCCAATTCTAGAACAAGAAACAAAGACACATAAAATGGCATACACAGAATGTATATATTACAAAGGTGCCAACATCAAATGGTGGTGAAGAATTCAGATTTTAAAATCAGGTGACTTAGTTTCAAATTTCAGTTTTTACTTATTTGCTGTGTGACCAAAAGCAAGTTAAATCAATTAAACTGTTGTCTCATTTGTAAAATGAGAATAGCAGTAGGTAACTAATTTTTATGTACAAATTAAATAAGATGTAAAACTCTTAGAACAGTGCCTGGCATGCAAAATGTGCTGAAGAAATTCCAGAAATTACTATTTCTTCTACTATTCCCAAATTGAATGAGTCAATAGTCTTTGTAGACACCACATGGACAAAATAAATAAATATGGCCCTGTGAGAAATTAACCACTTATAGAGCAATGCTTGCCAGCAACAGCTCTTGTGACTTTCAGTGTGGGACCTGGCTCTGAAACCAGGATTGTACCTTTTTGCCATAGAATCTCGTATCTATGATATGTTTCTCCTAAGTTACACTACCTCTTTCTTGCTCTACTTCAGTTTTAATTGATCTCCTGGATGATGACTGTACAGAAAATAATGAACTTACTGTGTTCCAGACTGTTGTAATCCTCAACAAGTTTATGTGGTGTATTATTTTGCGGGTAGAAAGTTAAGGAAAAAATGATGAAATGACTTACCCAAGGGTAGAAGAAGTGGATCTAGACCATAGAATCTGTTGTGCTCATCTTCTTAAGTGGTTCATCTCTAACTCCGGTTCCTCAAAATGAATTTTAAAAATTAATTCATTTTTTAAAAGTAGTTTTAAGTTCATAGAAAAATTAAGCAGAAAGTACACAGCTCTCGAATACTCCATCTTTCCATCCCCTCCCCCTGGCATAGTTTCCCCTATTATATTTGTTACAATTGATGAACCAATATTGGTACATTATTATAACTAAAATCCATAGTTTGCAATAGGGTTTGCTTTTTGGGTTGTATATTTTATGAATTTTGACAACTGTACGATGGTATATACTGAGCATTACACAAAATAAAGAATATCTTCACCATCATACAAATCCCCAGAGCTTTATCAATTTATCCCTCCTTCATTCTTTTCTAACCCCTGGCAAGTCCTGATCTTTTTACTGTCTTTTTACTGAAGTTTTTCCTTTTCCAGAAGTCATATAGTTGGAATCATACAGCATGTAGCCTTTTCAGATTTATTTCTCTTACTTAACAATATAAATTTGAAGTTCCTCTATGTCTTCCTTTATTTTAAAGTTTTTATTTAAATTCCAGTTAGTTAACATATAGTGTGAATATTAGTTTCAATAGTAGTATTTAGTGATTCATCACTTACATATAATACCCAGTGCTCATCACAAGTGCCCTCCTTAATACCCATCACCCATTTAGCCCATCCCCCCATCCACCTCCCCTCCAGCAACCTTCAGTTTGTTCTCTATAGTTAACAGTCAGTATTATGGTTTGCCTGTCTCTTTTTTTCCTCCATCTTCATCTGTTTTGTTTCTTAAACTTCACATATGAGTGAAATCATATGGTATTTGTCTTTCTCTGACTGAACTATTTCGCTTAGCATTATACTCTCTAGCTCCATCCATATCCTTGCAAATGGCAAGATTTCATTCTTTTTTATGGCTGAATAATATTCCATTATATATATACCACCTCTTCTTTATCCCTTCACCAGTCGATGGACACTAGGGCTGCTTCCATATCTTGGCTATTATAAATAATGCTGCTGTAAACACAGGGACGCATGCATTTCTTTGAATTAGTGTTTTTGTACTCTTTGGGTAAATACCCAGTAGTGCAATTGCTGGATTATAGGTAGTTTATTTTTAACTTTTTGAGGAACCTCCATACTGTTTTCCACAGTGGCTGCACCAGTTTGCATTCCCACCAACAGCCCATTAGTGTTCCCTTTCCTCCATATCCTAGCCAACACTTGTTGTTTCTTGTTACTGATTTTGGCCTCTGTGTCTTTCTATGGCTTGATATCTTACTTCTTTTTATCACTAACTAATATCCTATTGTATGGTTATGCCACAAATTACTAACCCATTCACCTATTGAAAGACATCTGGTTGTTTACAAGTTTGGGCACTTATAAATATAGCTGTTACAACATTTGTGTGCGGGTTTTTGAATGAACATAGGATTTCAACTCAATTGAGTAAATACTTAGGAATGTGACTGCTGGACTGTATGGTAGAGTATCTTTAGCTTTGTAAGTAACTGGCAAACTGCCTTCTAGTGGGGTCATACAACTTTGCACACCCACCAGCAATGAATGAAAGTTCCTGTTGTTTCACATCCTCACCAGTATTTGGTGTTGTCAGCGTTTTGGATTTTAGCCTTTCTAATAGGTGTGTAGTTGTTCCTCATTGCTTTAATTTGCAAACCCCTGATGATATATGATGTTAAGTATTCCTTCATATGCTTATTTGCCATCTGTATATCTTCTTTGGCAAACTGTATGTTCAGAACTTTTGTCCATTTTCAGCTGGGTTATTTTGTTTTCTTATTTTGAGTTTTGAAAGTTCTTTTTATATTCTGGATAACAGTGTTTTAAGAGATGTGTCTTTTGCAAAAATTTTCTCATGGTTTGTCGTCTGTCTTCATTCTCTTAACAATGTCTTGCGCAGAGCAGAAATTTTTAATCACGATGAAGTCCAACTTATCAATGTTTTCTTTCATGGATCCTGCTTTTGATATTGTATTTCAAAAGTCATCACCCAATCCAAGGTCTTGTAGATTTTCTCCTGCACTATCTTCCAGATTCATAGGTTTGCATTTCACATTTAAGTCTGTGAACCGAGTTAATATTTGTGAGAAAATCTAATGTCTAATTCATTTTTTCGCATGCAGATGTTCAGCTCTTGTAGCACCTTTTGTTGAAAAGACTCTTCTTTCTCCATGAAATTTCCTTTGATCCTTTCAAACTGAATTTTTAATCATAAATATGGACTATAATTTAAGCTAAACCATATCAAAAATACTCCTTAAATTTAGTGAATGTCTATCTAGCTGTTATGTATGATGCATAACAGATATATTTTAATTTCTATAGATTTTTTTAAACATGAGGAAAGTATAGATGCTTCAATATATAGTATTGTGGCAATTAGCTCCGTGAAAAAAAGTAAATGTACATCTCTATCCCAGAGACCAGAATAAATCCTGGAAATATTAATTAGGTGTGATTTTTTTTTTAATAATCAGGACAAAGCCCAATAAACCTACTTTAATTAAGAAAAATATATTACAGTTTTAAATAATTATTTGTTCAGTATTTATTAAGATCCTATGGTGTGTAAGTTGCTCTGCTAAAAAGGCAGGTGGGAGGTGATAAATTTTTTTTAAAAGGAAATAGAGTCTGTTTTCCCATAAAGTTTTATAAGCTAGTGAGGGAAACAAACACTGATTTAAAATCATACAAATATATCTTTGAGATACATAAAAACTTAAAAAGTATCAACAGGGAATGCAGAAATGCAGCCTTCTTCATATTTCTATGATCAGTTATTTTTCTATCAAATCTCCATTCTTTTCAATGCAGAAAAATGAACTATTTATATCTAGATAAATCCAATTATTTATTATCTTTGTTTTAAAATAATTTCAAGGCTTTTAGTCTTACTTTCTCCTTTCCTTGAGGAGATTCTTAGATAGGGGCACAGGAAAGCTGTACTCTTACCCTTTGGGAATCAACCATTACCTATAATCTTATATTGTCCCATCAGTGCTGGCACTCTCTGAGCTCTAGCCATGTCCCTACTTGATCCCCAGCTTGATGTGTTCTTTACTACCCTCTGCTGACATCCTTTAAGTCCACCAGCTAACTTAGGAGCTCCAGGGAACAATGGGATAAATTGAAGGAAGATAGCAAAAAAGAATATATATATATGAATATAAATATAATATATATATAATATATAATATAAATATAATATAAAAGAATATATATATGTATATACATATATATACATATATACATATATATATATATATTACCAACCTGTTTACCTCTCATTACATTGCTCTGTTAAGTGCCCAGGAAGTTAAGAGAGAGAGGCTAGACACATGTAACAGAGGAACCTGTTCTTCAATGAGGAATCAAGAAAGGCTTCCTTGGGAAATTTGTGCTTGAAGTGGCATCTGAAGAATATGTAAGTATTATCTAGTCCAAAAAGGAGAGAAAAGGGCGATACACAAAATTCTAAGAGAGAAGAAAGCATGACACATGCAAAGGAAAAAAAAAAAAAAAAGTCCTTGGGTTTGGAATTGAAAATGTGCTGTGAGAGGCTGGGGTTATATGTGAGCAAGCTGAGACTAGAGAAGTTTCCATATTTCTTTTAGAGAGCTTCTAAAGGACATAGACACTTTTAGATCAAATTAGTCTTTTGGTCTTCTTACCTCTTCACCAATAATTAATCTGTTGTATATGATTAATCAGTGCTCGGTTCCAACTCTCACATGTTGACAAATATATTTTGGAAGTGCTCTCTTGTGGAAGGTTAATACAGTTCTTTTTCAAAGCACAACATTTAATCTTCAAATTATAGATGGTCTTCCTGAAAGCGTTATTCAAAAGCATCAGCTTATGAGCTTCTTGATTGTATACCCTGTAAACCAGAAAAAGCAACATTGAGTATCACTCAGTGATGCTTTTCTACATTAGTAAAGTTGGCCAAAAAAGGACATTTAGTTGTAACACAAGCAAGTTATCAACATCAGAGCACATTAGTTGGGCTGGTAAATAAAATCGTACCTTTGATTACTCTTGCATAATACCAACCAACATGTAGATTCATCAATGATAGTTCATGCTTTTCCTAACACTAGTGAAATATTTTGACATTGAGAACTGAATTTACCTAAAAAAACATGTTAACTATACTTTTATTCAAGTCAAGTGCTTAAAAAAAAAAAAAAGAAAAGAAAACTTCTTTTTTAAGCATCCTACTGAGGAGTTCTTAAGAAATTGATGCTTTGCTATGCTGTAATCATGACTAGAAAGAGTTGAGAAAACTTACAGAAAATAACAACTTTTATTCCAAGGAGGAATCTGTGCACTGAAAGACTGTAGCTTTTTTTTTAAAGTATAAAAATAAATGATCCTTTGTAACTTTTAATTACCTTAATTTGAATTTAACACTTTCCTTGGTGTTCTCATTCCTGCTAAAGTCTCTCAGAAGCTGAAATATAATTAATGGTCTTATTCATGCATTTCATATGTTTTCATTGTGCAAATAAATCCCTGAAGTTCCTAATTAGATGAATATGGTCTTTCCAAGTGGTGAATTTGGAATGGCTCTTCTGTTTGTGATGTCATTATAATTCCTAATAATAATAGTAGCCATAATCACCATATTACTCAATACCACCACGTAACTCTTTTTAGTAACATCAAATAGTCTAACTTTTCCAATTTTCTTTCTACATAAAAACATTTATATTTTTACTGCCAACCATATTAGACCATGAATTTGAAACACTGCTTTTCTAGGACTGATGCCTGCATGTCATTATCATCTTGTGTCCTTGTCCCTAATAAATGTTTCCCTGTGGGGACCACATGGCACTCAAAGCTGCCTGCAGTCTTTCCAGGAGGCAAATAATTAGCCACAGAAATAATTCATTTCCGGAGGGAATTCAAATTAGCCACATTCTCATGCGTCTCTCTATGAATTTCTTATAAGCTAGGTCAAACTGCTTCAGCTTGGACTTAATGCTGAGTTTCTTTTACTGTGGATAGGAGGGCTTTAGGCAAAAAGGATGGTCTTAATCTGGGATCAGATAGATCCACGAGTTTGTCTTAAAAACTGTGTTAAAGTACAAACTGATGGTTACCAAATGAGAGGTGGGGGGCAGTGAAATAGGTGATGGGGATTGGGGAGGGCACTTGTGAAGAGCACTGGGTGTAATGTTCTATGGAAGTGCTGAATCACTATATTATACTGTATGAAACTAATATCACACTGTATGAAATTAACTGGAATTTAAGTAAAAACCTTAAAAAATTAAGTAATCTACTTACATTGGACTTTTAAAGACATTGGACTTTTAAAGACAAAGAGCCAATTAGATTAACTTATGGATCAATTATGTATATAATTGTACTTACAAGTGGTCAAATTAAATATACAAATATGAATTAGAGATATAAATAAACTCTCATGTGAGTTGATGTTTGCCTTTCTTATCGGTGGACTAATTTGGTATCTAACTCTGTTTCTTTTGCCCACTTTATAAAGTTCTGTATTTTTCACGTCAATTTTACTGGCTAAATTGATCTTATATTTTGTACAGCCACTGCCTATGGTAGGATGTATTTTAGCCTTCTTAGATGCTCCCTCTGAAGGTGACAGATTGATATTTATTATGATTATTACTAGATTTGCAGTATTTGGTCCAATCTTCAAGAACCCACTGGTTTCTTTTTTTTCTTCTTTCTTCTCTTTAAAATGTTCTTCTTTTTCTAAGTCATAAACTAAATTTTCTTATCCTTTGCCATCTTTACACCGCACACTCTTTCCCACCTTGAGTTCTATTCCTGCCATTGAGCACTTATATAACCCTCAAGTGCTTTGGATCTTATATCATGAACGTTTTCCCTTGCATCATTAGCTTCTTTGCTGAGGAAATACACTGTGATGTATGCTGATGCCTTGTTTCCTTCTGAAGCTTTCTCTCTCTCCCTCTGCGTTGTAACAGAAATTATTTATCTAGCCCACAAGAAAATCTATTTTTTGGATAGGAAAGAGCCAACTTCTGTGTAGTCCCACAAAGAAGACAGTTCTCATCAAGAAACTAAGAAAATCCTTTATTTATATGTTCTCTGTTCCTTTAAATCAAAGTAGCCATATATCAAAGGCTGATGGCTGGCAGAGAACAGGAGAAACACTCTCTCAGCACTTTTATCTTTAACTCATTACTGTCTATTAAATATAAGTTATATAATTATAATGTAAGCTATAACACAATGGATAATCACAACTACATGAGAATAATGTCAATTAAGCCGAACTTGATACAAATAAGGTAGTGGACCTCAAATTCAATGTTTTCTGTTTTACTTTCATTAACATTCTTTCGGTTTTATTTCAATGAGTTTTATTTTTTTCTCTCTCTCTCTTATATAAATCTGCAGGCAAAATAATGCTGGGATCCTCAATAACCACCAAAGGAAGTCAACCAATTAAAAGAAAATTTCAGGGAAAGAGGTGCAATTACCACACAAGGAATGGATTTCTGTCAGTAAACAAGTCTCTATGATCAAAATGTCTTATTGCCTGCCTTCCTTCTCCTCTCTTCCCGCCCCCCACCTCTCTCTTACTCTCTCTCCTCATAAGTGTGGAAGTCATTAGTGTTCTTCACAATACCTCCAGTGTTCATTCTTATAGGCACATGCAGGGTAGAATGGCTTGTCTCCGTGTTCTTTGAAGTTTGCAATGGCTCTGGGACCTGCTTTGGCCATGTCTAACTTCTGGACATACCTTGAACAGCCAATGGGATAATTTGCCACATAATCTTTTTCTCTGGCAACAGAGAATAGAAACACTCAAAATGGTAGCTTTTCCATGGGCTCTGGCTGTGGAGTGATGACGATGACTTTGAGCAAATGTTCCAATTGAATTTCAATGAGTAAAAATCAAGATAAATCCTAAAAGAAGGAAATTAAAAGAACTCATAATGCAAACACCAGAGATAATCATTATCAATAATAGATTATGTAACTTTTGTATTCACACAGTCTGTGTGTGTATAAATATATAGTATGTATATACACAGCACATAGATTATGTATATACCATATATATATATATAAAACTCATACAAAGAATCATAACAAAATATCATGATGGCCTGCTCCTCTATGTACAAAGAACATCCTTTCAAGGATGTAAATATTCTTCTATTATATAACATTAATAAAGTGAGTTCTTGCATCATATGAATATATTCTTATATATTTTGATCATTATTTATTGTCGGTTTTGTTTAAACACACTTGGTTATTTTCAAACATCTGTGATAATAAACACCTTTTGATAAGTATCCTAGCTTCAAAATATTTGCACAAAACATAATTATTTTCTCTGAGGATAAATTTCTACAGGTAGAGCTTCTGAGTCAATGTATATGCAAAATTGTGTTTTCTTATATGTAAACACATTTTTCAAAATCTAAAAATTTACCCTGTACTAACTATATGAGGTTTTAAGATAGAAATCTTTCTTAACTGTTACCAATTTTACTAATGAAAATAGTTTGAGAGTCTTGAATTTATTTTTATTTATTTAAATACTGGTTTAGTATATGCAATTTTTACATTTTTTTCATTTGTTTGTTAGCTATGATACAACTATAGACATATTTTCCAGGTGTAAGCCTGTAAAAATAAAACTTTCTTCCTCTGAAAAAGAAAATATTAAACTATTCTGGAAGTGAAGATAGTTAAACAATCTGTATGCTGATACAATATACACAGTCAACTTCTTCCTTTAGGCTATAAAATTAAGATATGATATAAATTGTGTTTTCACTAAGATATCTTTTAACTGTCTCAAAGAGATTCTCTGAAGACAAAACTGGTTTGCATTCTTATGATCGCTGGTAAAGTAGTATCACATTTTTATTTGATCAAAACTAGCAGTGAATTTATCAAAACAAACTGAATTTGTTTGAACTCTTCGCGACAAATTTGATTTGTTTTAACTTTTTATAATTGAATTTTGGTAATGTTGAACTATTTTCTCTCTAGAGAACAGAACCACAACTACAAAACTCCAACAGTGTCACTTAATAATCTGCAAAGCAGCTCATTTTCACTATACCAGTAGGTATAGGATCAAATCGGTTATCAGAATGATGAATTTCTGACAATGATTGTTAGAGTTCTAGGTGATAATTGTCTGACTCCTTTTCTACCTGGGGATATAATCAGAAATAGAAAACATGAGTTTGAGAAAAATAAAAAGAAAATTGAGGTAAATTTAGGTAATTGCAAATCTATTTGCAAATATATTTTGAGCAAGATACATGAAACAAAGGCATAGGTCCTCAAAAACTTGGTGTGAACCATGAGTAAAAGCAAAAGGATAGGAGATTCTCCTACAATATGAAATATAGCCAGATCTCAGATCTGTATCTTGGTCAAAAGATCACAGTCCAGAAATTATAAAAATTAATTTCAAGATTAATTATTTACTTGAATTAATCAAGTTCCATAAATGGGATTTTCTTTCCCAATCACCTTCTTTATACAGCACAGCTATGCTAACACATCTGTCATACTTTACATCACTACCCTAGCCCTAGGCCAGCACATTTCTTTGGCATTTTTCATCTCCTTTTCTCTTGATTCTGTACTACAACACTAGAAATAACGTCTTGGGCCCCTGGGTGGTTCAGTCGTTAAGCATCAGTCTTCAGGTCAGGTCATGATCTCAGGGTCCTGGGATGGAGCCCCGCATCGGGCTCCCTGATCCACGGGAAGCCTGCTTCTCCCTCTCCCACTCCCCCTGCTTGTGTTCCCTCTCTGTGTCTTTCCCTGTCAAATAAATAAATAAATAAAATCTTAAAAAAAAAGAAAAGAAAAGAAATAACGTCTCTTAGGAAAGCATCTGCCTCAAAATTAAGTCAGGGGAAGAAATTGATTGGGCCAAGCCAGAATCCTCACTTGCAGATGGATCACAGAGGCCATGTAATGATTGTTCCAGATCAGTACATATGTCTTTAGTTGGGGAAGTGCGATTGCTACCAAATGCCCAAGGAAATCTCCCAATATTGTCACATAGAAAAGTGAGAGAAATATTTTGCATTCTACCTGAGAATCCAAAATACATTTTATACCAAGGGCAATGAATCAGATTGAGAATATGAAGGCTAATAACTTCTTTAGAGTAATAACAAACTCTAAGCAAACCAGAAACAAGCATTTTAGGACAGTAAGGGTCATCATTTGTTTTCATTTCCTTATTAACATTTAGATTTTGAAGCATCTATGAGAGAAAGATATGTGAGAATTAAAATAATTATCTAAGAAAAATAACTAACAACTGGGGAAAATGTCATCATGGGTGTATTAGTCAGAAAGGAAGAAACTATGCTGAAATAACAAGCAACTTGCAGCTCTTAATAAACTAAAGTTAAGTTTCTCTCTCACTCATGCAGAATCTATCGCAGTCCAGGCATCTGGTCTCCACGTGCTAACTCAGAGATCCAGGATGCTTCAGTTGTGGCTGCATTACCTCCACAAAGCCCAGACCAGGGGAATCTGAAGGGCAGTCCCTTTCTTTATCATGGACATGAGATACATTTTTTCTGCTCACATTTCATTGGCCAAAACTGATCACTTGATCTCATCTAAACTCAAGAAGGTGATATAGTTTTCTATGTGTAAAAGATGGATAAATATGAAATAATTTGTGATAAGTATCCAGCACAATGCCTATCAAACTGTGAATATCTTGTTTAATTATAATGAAGGTTTACCCGTTTATAAAAATCTCAAGTTTCTCTAAAATATATATAAAAAATATTGGAATTATATGCTAAAATATCAACAATGATTTCTGGGTGGAATGAATGCTTTTTACTTCTTTTAATTTTGAGCTGTTTTAGCATAGGATTTTATAATTTTTCAATCATAAATACGTATAACTTATATACACATATGGTTAGACTGTGTATATAATTATTTTTATATAAATGTGTGCATATATAAAGTGAAATCATCTTATTTTCCTATGTTTAATTTATTAAATATGAATGTGAACAAATGCTTCTGAATACATTTTTTGGAAATTTATTCTGGAAAAGTGCCTTTCAAATACATAGTGGTCTGCCAGAATTGTAATTTTTGCAGTCAGTGTCCTACTTAATTCATTGATTTGTTTGGTGAATATTCATAAATATTTTCTTTGTGCCAGGCACTATTCCAATATTGAGTATTTGAAATAGGGGTAAAAATTAGGAGTCCCTATAGAATTTACATTGTAGTGAGAGAAGGTCATAAAATAGATGAGGAAAATCAGTAAAATATATAGGATGCTAAAAGTGGTAATGAAGGAAATAAAACAGGTAACAGAGATAGAAGTGCAGAGGTGGTAAAAGGAGGGAATTCAATGTTAAGTAGTATGAGGGAAGATCTCTTCATTAAGTTGATTTCTGGGTAAAAAATTTAAGATTATGAGAAAGTCAAGCTATGTGGATATCTGTGGACAGAGCATTCCAGACAGAAAGACCAACAAGAAAAAAAATGACCTGAGGCAGAACATAGTAAGTGTTCCAGGAATAGGAATGAGGCCAATAAGGACAGAGAGGAAAAAGCCAGGGGAGAGTCACAGAATTCGAGGTCAGAGAGGTCAGGCATGTGGCAGTATATTCTCTGGGATCTTGTAAGCCATGACAATGAGTTTAGCTTTTTGAATTGGGAAGTCATGGGAGAATTGTAAGCAAAAGAAGAGATAATATATATTCTGGGTCACTCTGCCTGCTGTGTGCAAACGTATGTTAAAGAGGACCAAGGGCAGAAGCAGGAAGATCATTTGGGAGCAAGAATCCAGATAAGAGATGATACTCTCTCCTACTAGAGTAGTAGTAATGGAAGTGGAGATAAATGATCAGATTATTGATTCATTTTGAAGGCAAAGTCAAAAGGATTTTGGTGACATACCACACTTGGAATCTTGCAATTTGGTGACATATTACACTTTGGTGACATATCACAAAAGGATTTTGGTGACATATGAGATTTGTTCACCTAAAAGAATAGAATCCCCCACTACATAAAAGGGGAAGACCACCATGGCAGGTTTGACGCATAAATTCAAGAGGTATCCTGTACATGTTCAGTTTGGAGTCCTTAACAAAATAATCAAGTGAAGGCATTCAAAAAGCAACTAAATACACTAGTCTGCAGTTTCAGGAAGAGAGAATTGCCCTGAAACTACAATAATAGAATGAGCTAATGCTTACAATGCACTTATTATATACCAGGAACTATTCTTTTCTATTATATGTATGAATTATCTATTTCAAACAAAATTCTCATGATGTAGGTACTATTATTATCAACATTTTATAGTGAGGAAACTGAGACACAAAGAAGTTAAGTATTTGTTTCTAGGACAAAGAGCTAGTAATACATAGTGAAAGTCTATGTGTCTATTAGCCTGCTTCCTGCCTCTCTTGGTAACTAATCATGTAGCTAGTATTTAAAACCATAAACTGGATGAGATCCCCAAGAGAGTCAGGAGAGAGTGGAAGAGATCCAAAGACTGAGCCTTAGAGCACTCCAGAATTAAGAGTTCTTAACTCTTGAGAAAAATATCAGCCCCGACAGTGGAAAAAGAGTATCTCATAATGAAGAAAACAAGAAGGTTGTGCTACCTTGGAAGGACAGTGTTTCAAGAAGAAGGGTGGGATGAATTATGTCCAAAAAATGCTGATAGGTCAAATAAGAAAAGCTCTCAACTGATTCTCATTATCTCAATATCTCATTGAATAAGAAGGACTCATCTAAGAAAAGTGAGAGGTAAAGATATAGGAAGAGAAATGTATAGGAGACAGAATGGACTGGGAATATCTCCTTTGAGAGCTGGGCAGCATTTGGGGTCAGTCTCACTTGTAGGAGCAATACAAATGAACACTACACAGAGATGCTACTCAACATCTAACAGATGGGCCAAAACCAAAATGTTTGACAATATACTGTGTTGGGGGGGATGCCATGAAAGAGACAAGCTCTCCAATACATTGGGAGTCGGAAGAAAAAATGGTACAATCCTGATAGGAATTTAGAAGGACTGGGAAAATCATATATGCATTTAGCTTTTGATCCAGCAAGCCCACTTCTGGGAAACACTGCCAAATTATGAAAAGGCTCATGTACATGGTTATTATCATGGTATAATTTGTAATTACGAAAGTTTGGAAATAATCCAAATGTTTATGAGTACAGGACTAGTTGAACAATCCATGATTCATCCACATACCAAAACATTCTGCGGGCTTAAAAATGGAGAAAGAACATTTTTCCACACCCAGGTTTTAAAGTAATTAACTTGTATTCCCTTCCAGTCTCTTTATGATTTCCCTCTCTCCCCTAACCCTTTCATTCTCCTCCCCCCACCCTCCAACTTTCACTCTTCTTCCTTCCAACTGCCAAAGAAAACTCGAATCTCTCGAAGTTAAACAGGTAAGGTAGACCTTATTCAAGGCTATTGGGATAGCAGAGAGATGTTCACCTCTACTGTAACAAGAGGCTGGAGAGTGTTTAAGAGTTGGGTTGGGAGGCTCATAGGCCATCTATATTTGTTCATTGACCTTACCAGAAGGAAAAGTCAATTTCCTCTTACCTTCATGATGAGAAGATAGTTCTACAACTTGAAGTAAGCAAGCTGCTCCTACCCTCCTACAGAAACTGGGAAATAGTGCCTCCATCTTCCTTGATGGTTACATTTCAAAGGGATGGCTGCCAGGTCCTTAGAAAGATAGCCCTGAACAGTAAAGCTGGCAAAAGGCTTTCTAAAAGATTTACATCTCAAAGGAACAGAGGGAGAATTTACAATTAAAAGTTTTTTAAGCGAACACTCTAAGGAATGTCAGGAAAAAGAGTCAAGAAAAAGGCTCTCTGAAGTTTAGATAAGCTGAGGGGAACATTAAGGCCCTCTTGGTCCCTCCTGCCCTCCCTCTGGCCATCTCTCCTGTCCTTTCTTCCCTTCCTTCCTTCTTTCCTTCCTTCCTTCCTTCCTTCCTCCCTTCCTCCTTTCTTTCTTTGAATATTTGGTGTCCAATCCTTTTAAAATTTATCTTGATGTACACATAGATGACCTTTGACTGCTATATCTGGTGTTCACCAGCAATGTGAAGGCTGATGACTGGGGATCTATTATTAATGGAAGCTTTTTTACAACTTCTACTAAAGGAGCAGTGCTGATTTAAAATAATAATAATAATAACAACAGAAGTAGCCTTCCATAAGAATAACAAGAAAGGAGAACTAAATTCTACTTATTTTCATTTGAATTTTTATTTTTGTGAAAAAATGTTTTTTTTTGTATCCTGATAATTATATAATCTTGAGATATATCCTGGAGGTTCAAGAATCATTTCACCTCTTCATTTTTTATAGATATCTAAAAAGAAAAAGAAAAAAAGATGGATGGTTGAATTTGTAAGTTTCTTTCATATTTATTGAAAATATTGGCAATATACCAGCTATAATTGATCAGTATTACCTTCTACTTCTTAGACTAACTGTTCAAAATTAGTTGTGGGTCTATTAGGATAAAATCTTCCATGTAATACAGGGAAGGAAGATGCATTATGTAAGTCTATCCCAAATGTCAAAATTTTAAACACTAAAGTGATTGTATCAGCCTAATTATCAAGTTTTTAAATTTTCTTTTGTTTCCTAAAAATCATTTCTGGCCCTGCCTCTAATGAAAATTATTAACAGATATATCAAAATATCATTTCTGCCATATTATGGGGGTTTTTTTCATAAAAAAGACAACTTAAGTGCAGAATTTATTTTTAAGTTGCTGAGAAATAAAATTGCTAAGGAGTCATGATACTATACTTTTCATCTGTCCAATCAATTTAATTCTTTAAGTATTACTTAAAAACAATAAGGAAAGTGATAGCTTTTGTGTTTTTTTAAGATTTTATTCATTTATTGGAGAAAGAGTATGACAGAGAGAGAGCACGCGCGCGCATCTGCGTGCACGAGCAGAGAGGAGGGGCAGAAGGAGGGGAGAAGCAGACTCCTCACTGAGTGAGGAGCCCAATGCGGAACTTGATCCCAGGACACTGGGATCATGACCTGGGCTGAAGGCAGATGCTTAACCGACTGAGCCACCCAGGCACCCAGCTTTTGTGTTTCATCTTGAGATAATTTTACCTGAATAAAAAGGTTACCTTTCTGCATAGCTGATTTGAAGAAAGGATTCAAAAAACAATAGTAAGATATGTACTGGGTGTCGGTCTCTGAATATTTGTTGTCTTTAAGATGTAATGAATCTACAGAAACTCAATTACTGACATGATATTAATTTATTTTACAGAATACAATTAATATGTAGTTAAACAAAACAGAAATAACAGGAAAAGGCAAAAATAACCATCCATTTTAAAACTATGGCATTGGTTTGTTTTTTCTTACATACAAATAAAAACAAGCTAATATTGATATAATATGAAAAGCTGGGGTGCGTGCATGCACATGCATTAAATGCTTTAAAAAAGAAAAACACTGGGAGGGGGTATGTGCAGAACATCTTTGTTTAGTATTTAGAAATTACATATATTTAATGAACACAGAAGTCACTGTTAGGGAGCACCTATTGACCAGTGATGAGATCACTGAGCATCAAAAAGAATAATCAGTGTAACCGATTGAAACGCATGACTAAAAATGGAACAAACATTGCTGTTCTAGATTAAAGTTGGGTAAGGAGAAGTTGCAACTTAATACAATGTGTAATCTTTGATGTAACAGAATTTAAATGGCCACAAAGTCTTTGCCCCTCCTCCCATCAAGAAGGGAAGTCTATTCTTTGTCCCTTGGACTTAGGTTGGCCTTGTGAATTGCTTTGAACAGACTGCAGTGAGCTGGTACCTGTTGTCAGGCAAGGATTTTAGCTTGAATCTCAGTTTCTTCGGTTAAGAACCTTCTGCCTTTGCTTTTGGATCCCAACAGCCATATTATAAGAAAGTCCAGGCTAGACTCTCAAATGATTAATGACCACATAGAGAAAGATCTTACGAGGTGAGAGACAATTTTGGATATTCCAATCTCAGCTAAACTGCCAGATGGATGCAGCCATGAGTGAACTCACTCTGCATCAAGTACAGCAAATGGACCAACCACCTGAGCTTTGCCTAAATCTCGAATCAATGGAATCATGTGAAATAAGATCATCACTGTTGTTTTAAACAACTAAAATATTTTAGTGTAGCAAGAGATAATGAAACATCTTATGCTAGCCTATTCCAACTAAGCAAAATGGTCCTAAACAGTATTATTGTCACACCAGGTTAATTTGAATATTGATTGTATATGTGGAAATAATATTTAAAATTTAAAATTTGGGGTGCATGTTATTGGTATTATGGATAGGTAGGAGAATCCTTATCTTTAAGAGATATTTGTTTGAAGATTTAGTATTTAAGTGTGTTACTGTATGGACTTATTTCCAAATAGTTCAGCCAAGAAAGGGGGAAAAATTATATATATTTAGAAAGAGAAAGCAGGGGCGCCTGGGTGGCTCAGTTGGTTAAGCGACTGCCTTCGGCTCAGGTCATGATCCTGGAGTCCCGGGATCGAGTCCCGCATCGGGCTCCCTGCTCGGCAGGGAGTCTGCTTCTCCCTCTGACCCTCCTCCCTCTCATGCTCTCTGTCTCTCATTCTCTCTCTCTCAAATAAATAAATAAAATCTTAAAAAAAAAAAATGATTTAAAAAAAAAAAAAAGAGAAAGCAAATGTGCCAAAATGTTACAGATTGAGGATTCTAGGTAAAGATTGTGAGGATATTCATTCTACTTTTCTTTAAACTATTCTGAAGTTTTTAATTTTTTCAAAATACAAAAGTAGAAAAACATTAATGAACAAATGAATAAATGAACATATGTTAGAATAATGTAATGTCAGAGAACTTCTTTCTTAGCACGTCCTTTTTTTACATCTCATTTAGAATTCTGTATACTATTCTCACCAAGAATTCCCTATGCCCTTCCCTGATTTATTTTTTCTCGTAAAAGTTATGGTCATGTGAAAAATCTAGATATTTTTATATATTGTTATTATGAAAGTATTTATTTACCATTCACTTACATATTGTCTGTGTCCCTCACTCCTGCTTGATCATAAGGTCTAAGAGATCAGATATTTTTTATGTTGTGTTCATTGGTCAACCTCCAGAACTTATTGCCTGGTATGTAGGAGGTATTCAGTAAATACTTATTGAATTAATGCTTCTTGATGTTAGAGAGTCTATTTAATAGTAACAATACCATTCTATTATTAGAATAATAATTTATTCTAAAATATTCTAAAATTATAGAATAAATAATATTTATTTTTGAATGTCTATCATGTCTCAAGGATCATCTAAGGTATTTTACATATAGAATTTCTAATTATTCACATCATTCAAAGGTGAGTATCAACCTCATTTTACAAATGAAGAAACCTAGACTCAGAGATTTTAAGTCCTATAGTCATTCAGATAGTGAAAAGATATCTAAGCATTAGTCTTCACTCTTCCACACAAGAGGTCTCCTCAGTTCTCATTTTGAGCTTATCTTGTCTGGATGTCTCATCTTCTCTGGACTACTAAACTTTGGGTAAGACTCATTAAGATAGGTGCTGGAAAGAATCAGGCCGATTATATAGAATCCAATTTGTAAAATTACAATGGCATGTAAGGGTTGGAAACATACTATTAGTCATTACACATTTCTGCTTTTCACTTCTATTTTTTAAAAGATTTTATTTATTTGTTAGAGAGAGAGAGATTGAGAACACATGAGTGAGGGATGGGGCAGAGGGAGAGGCAGAGGGACAAGCAGACGGTGGGGCTTGATACCAGGATCCCAAGATCATGACCCGAGATGAAGTCAGACACTTAACTGATGGAGCCACCCAGGCATCCCTCACTTCTATTTTATTAAAATATGCTGAATCAATAGAAGAATTAGAGTTTTAGAACTAAAGGATATTACTTTTTTTTTTTCTTAAGAGAAAGAGAGCGAGAGCAAGCAAGGGGTAGGGGGCTCAGAGGGAGAAGGAGAGAGAGATCTTAAGCAGTCTCCATGCCCAGCACGGTGCCCCATGGCAGGCTCCATCTCTCTCAACCTTGAGATCTTATCTAAGCCGAAATCAAGAGGCAGGTGCTTAACCAACTGAGCCACCCATGTGCCCCTAAAGCATATTACTTTTGTCAAATATTGTATACTGCCAATCTGATGGCTACTCAAGTTAGACCTGTCATGTCACACATTCATTAGAGTCACTGGGATTCGCATGACCAAGACAGTTACAAATAAAGAATCCAAGATGACAGCTAAGAAACAAACAATAGAATCAATTGATACAAAGTGGGCTATCTTGAATTTTTTTCCACTAGAGAGATTAGTCCCTGACAAAAGCAAAATACTATATTTTAAAAAGTCTTAATTATTGGAGTCGGACAACCACCTAGACCAATTATCTGAAGAACTGCTAAAAAGTAACCCAGCTAATTGAAAATTTAATCTTTAATTTTAATCAATAAATGTTATTTTTCAAAAGTTGCCTCTCATAAAATGTATCTTGAAATTTCTAAAACAATCTGCCAATTTATACACATAATCATAAATATTTTTCACTTATGATTTTTACCTCAGGGCAACAGCCAAGACACATTTGTTTGTATATATATAATGTTTTACTTTCTGTGAAGATAATGCAAGTGTGTTACAATAATACTAGACATTATTTATTTATTGGTATTGCAGCAAGAAGAAATGAAAACTAAACTGAGCCAAGATGAAAGTATATAGCTACTGAAATAATGCAGGGGATCACCTTGCTAGATGTGATGCAGTTGTCCGGACAAATAAATGATGTACTAGGATATATAGAGATAGATAGATAGATATAGATAGATATAGATACAGGTTCTGTATCTGATTATGAGGAGAAATTTACAGTTAGTATGCTAGAAGAATTTTCAAAGTAGTACCATAACAACTAAGCATGATATGATATCCTGGATAGGATACAAGAACAGGAAAAAAAAGGACATTGGTTAAAAACTAAGAAAAAATGTATTTTAGTTAATAATAATTTATCAACATAAGTTTATAAACTATAACAAATATACTAATATAAGATAATAATAAGGAAACTGGGTATGAGGTATCATGGGAATTTTTCTGTCCTTCACAACTTCACAGTACTTTAAAAATCCAAATATATTCTGAAATGAAATGTTGAAAGAAAACAGAAACAAAAAACATCCAATACATTCATTGCGTAGTTGGGTGTGTATGTATTTAATTGTTGCTAACTTTGATGTGTTTTTACTTAACAAGAATGGCAATTGTAGGGGTGCCTAGGTGGCTCAGTTGGTTAAGCGTTTGCCTTAGGCTCAGGTCATGATCCTGGGGTCCTGGGATCAAGCCCCATGTCTGGCTCTCTGCTCAGCGGAGAGCCTGCTTCTCCCTCTCCCTCTGCCTGCCACTCTGCCTACTTGTGCTCTCTATCTCTCTGTCAAATAAATAAATAAAATCTTTTTTAAAAATGGCAATTGTATCTTAGGAAAAATGTAATGTATTAACAGCTATTAAGGGGCACCTGGATAGTGCAGTTGGTTAAGCATCTTACTCTTTGTTTCAGGTCAGGTTGTGATCTCGAGGACCTGAGGTAGAGTCCTGCATTCAGCTCCCTGCTCAGCTCAGAGTCTGCTTGAGTTTCTCTCTCCTCTCCCTCTGCCCCTCCTACTCATGCTCTCTCTGTCTCTAAAAATAAATAAATCTTTAAAACAGAATTAACGGCTATGAAAAGATTTTGATACTTAGGGAGAACACACCATTTCTTTGTTACACAAAAGAAAGAAAGCACATTCTCCAGATCTAATTATACAATTGACCCAGCATTAACTGTTGAAAGAAATGGGTAAAACATATTTTAACCCAGCCTTAAAAGTAGAGGTATTCTTTGCCAGCTCACAAATCTTTTGCTCCCAGATCTGTAAAGGAGAAAATGCTATGTAGTTATAATCTCTGATTTGGATTTTAAAAAGTAATTATGAAATATTACTGAAATTCAGCTATATTAATCTGAAGAGTGGTCTTATTTTCCTTTTTTAAAAAATTTTTGTTGTTGAAGAGGAGTTGAGGCATGCTATATGACAATATTCTGGTGGAAAAAAAACAGCAATGGCTAGTATTTTTTGTAAATGCTTGAGAAAACCACACTTTTACATTTAAGTCAAAATATTTTATGTCATTAGACTTATGTGTTTGCAGTAATGATAGTATTTATAGCAGGATAATAATTGAGGCCAAAGATGGTGTTCACACAATTCTAATACATTCTTAGTATTTATGTGTCTTTTGACTATAGAGTTAAATTTTCCAAAATACGGTTTTCTCATCTACTAATGGCAATAATAGTGTCTGCTTTCTGTATCTCATAGAATATTATGAGGTTACATAAGACCATGTAAGTGTGTATAAATTATAAACTGAAAAAAGTACTAAACTGATTATTTTTGTTTCTGAAATTCAAAAATGTAAACAATTAAAAAAAAACAAAAAAAGGAAACAACTACTATAATAGCAACAAATGGTTCTCACACTTATTTTATGGAATTTAAAATAGTTTTTGATGTAGTCTTATTTCAACCTGTCACATTTTCTTCAGTATTTGATTTAGTTGAATAGCAGAGCTTTTTGTTCCAGTGCAACACCTTCTATCCTTTCATAACCAAGCAAAAATCATGTCTGGCTTATTGCAAATGATATGTAGATTCTTGATAAAAATAAATATATTTTACTTAAAAAAAAACACACTAGTATTTACTATGCATTGTCATACAGTATCTGCAATATTATATATAGTAAAGGTAGATATAGGTAGACATCTGGAAGGAAGGAAGGAAGGAAGGAAGGAAGGAAGGAAGGAAGGAAGGTAGGAAGGAAGGAAGGATGGAAAGGAGAAAGGAAAAAGGAAGAAAGGAGAGAGGAAGAAAGAAATTCACATACCTGTATATTTTTATGCATGTGTACATTTCTGTATATATAGTTATGTACTGGGATAAGTAAGCAAGTTACTCTCTGTATTTATGAGCTTTATCCCTAATTGTATTATTGATGAAAGTAAGCCTTTGGGGAAAAAATCATTTTGGCATTTTAGATTCCTACTGAGAGAATGGGGATTAAAGAATATACTTACAGAAATGAAGGCGGAGGTAAAAACTAATCAGTAATTATAGCTTATGAATATTTACAAATTAAAGTTACTTTATAGACCTAAAGTCTTAGCATAAAAAATGTACACCATGCAGAAGATGTTCCTTTGGAAAAAAATAGTATTAAGTAAGAATCATTCTGGGGGCGCCTGGGTGGCTCAGTCGTTAAGCGTCTGCCTTCGGCTCAGGTCATGATCCCAGAGTCCTGGGATCGAGCCCCACATTGGGCTCCCTGCTCCGCGGGAAGCCTGCTTCTCCCTCTCCCACTCCCCTTGCTTGTGTTCCCTCTCTCGCTGTGTCTCTCTCTGTCAAATAAATACATAAAATCTTTAAAAAATCTTAAAAAAATCATTCTGTACCATGTTCAGAATCCAGTTATTTAAAATTAATTTAAGACCAGTCAGTCATAAGATTTCCTTCTAGAGATTTTAGATAGGTAACCAAATGATTTGGTATCCTTTATCTACTTTATAGAGTGTTAGACCTAGTGTTGATATTCACTGAGATAGTTTCTCCTGGTGCATAAATGATTCATCTAAAGGAGGTTAAGTGCCTTGGGGACACTTTATTAACTTTTCCAGGAGCCAAGTGTATCATTTAACAAATGGTTACTGCCTCTTCCCATCAAAAATGGCCTATTACAACCAAGGCATGTATTATATGTCAAGTAAATATAGTTCTTACTTTGTTGATTGAACTGGAAAGATGAAGAACCTTTCCAAAAGAGGATAAAATGAAGCATCAAGGAACTGGGAACAAAACATGAGTCTATGGCCATCCTACAGTACTTACTAAGTCCTTAGCTCATATTCCCTTCACATTAGCAGACTTCACTTCAGCCTCCTGCCATATTTCACAGTATTTATCAATCCACAAAGAGAGTCAAAGCATTAAGAAATGTGGTCTTCATTGTCGATCAGAAGAGCCAATTACAACTTCTAGTTAAATCCCTGTCTAAATCAGTGAATTGTAAGCCTAGCAAAAAAGTCACTTCTCCAGGGTATGCCTTTTCAGCAAGATTTGACAACTTACAGAGAATTATCTGAAATGGATGATCACGATCATTATGTGTGTCTATCATACAAGTGCTAAATGGATGTGTACTACACACATCCCATAAGAATAGGAAAGACATTTTAAGCAAATTGGATTAAAATGATTTCAGTGACCTTGTAACCTCATAAGTAGATATTCGAGACAATCCTTTTAACCTAACCTATGCAAACTAAAGTACAGTTCAAGAATTGTTTATCATTTTTAACTTCTGTAGTATATTCATCTATATTCAACAGAAATTATTTTTATTTTAAACACATACGTTTGAAGCAGTTCAGAAACTTTAGAACTCCACAATTTCTGATACAAAAGAAGACAAGAGAAACAGAGTTATTGATACTTAGCATCTAATAATTATATTTATCTTACAATTTATGCAACAAATTGAGTCACTGAAATTGAATATAACCTAATTAGTTTAATGTTGTAATTTATTGTAAGGAAGGGGATGACTCTGGTTACCAATTTTACTATTGTTCCAACATGTTTACATAATGCATTTACTTCTGGGAAATAGAATTTGGACCATTTTAAATTATATTTTCTATAGATATCAGAAGCATGATTTTGGTTGTACATTCCTGATTCTAGCAGCTTTGAAGGGGTGGGAGGGGTAAAAAGAGAGGGAGAGAAAGAACCTTAAGCAGCTCCATGCCACCATGGAACCCGATGTGGGGCTTGATCTTACAACCCTGAGATCATGACCTGAGCCTAAATCAAGAGTCAGACAGGGGTGCCTGGGTGGCTCAGTCGGTTCGGTGTCTGCCCAGGGTCCTGGGATCAAGCCCCACATCAGGCTCCCTGCTCAGCAGAGAGCCTGCTTCTCCCTCTCTCTCTGCCTGCTGCTCTCCCTGCTTGTGCTCTCTCTCTCTCAAATAAATAAATAAAATCTTAAAAAAAAAAAAATCAAGAGTCGGATGCTTAACTACCTGAGCCACCCAGTCAGCCCTAACAGCTTTTTTATAATAGGTAGCTATTGATCAAGTAACAAGGAACTTAAATAGAAATAACAGAAATCTTTGTCTTTAAGTTGCATTTCAATTTCACTTCTTAAGACTTAGGATTTTTGATTTTTTATAAAACTCATTACTTTTTTTTTAAATTTTGGAGAAGACCTGATATGGTCAAGTCAAATTTTACTGTTTTGGGCAAGATCCATGGGACAATTATAGAATATGAAGCAGATAATAGTGATTATTACAGTCATTTATAAAGCTAGAATGAGTATAACTTATGTAACTGCTCAGTTAGGAATTCAGAAAGATTTATTAGATAAACTTACTGTTCTCTCATACTAAAAGAGAATCTCAAAAGTAAAGGTATGTTTGTGTCAATTGCAACCAAAACACCCTTCTAGACATGGTTAATTTTCTGAGAAATTTTAATCAGAAACATTTAAATTCTTTTCTCATAGAAATAGATTTCCAGGGGCACCTGGGTGGCTCAGTCCATTAAGCATCTGCCTTTGGCTCAGGTCATGATCTCAGGGTTCTGGGATTGAACCCTGCATTGCATTGGGCTCCCTGCTCAGCGGGGATTCTGCTTCTCTGTCTCACTCTCTCTCTGCCCCTCCCTCTGCTCATGCTCTCTCTTTCTCTCTCTCAAAAGAATAAAAAAAAAATCTAAAAAAGAAATAGATTTCCACAATCAAATAAAAAATGGTATGTGTCATATATTTATGTGTTCTGTTAGCTCAGAAGTCTTGAAAGTGACAACCAGACAACCAAGTAGCAACAAGCATACCTACCACCTTGAACTTTTTTTTTTTTTAAATACTGTTCTGCAATAAAGGAAAAGGGACGTTTGCAGCAATGATTGATTCTAGGCTGGGACAAGAACTATACAAGAATGCAAAGCATTTTGTAGTACCAGAAAGTAAGAAAGTACTCAAGAAAACAAACAAGAAAACAAACACTGATGAAGGTATGACAAATGAGCATAGGAGCCAACTGAAATAGCTATCAATGGCCAAAGCTCAACATTTTGAGCAACCAAGTAAAATAGTATTGGATTATGATACAAAATACAAAAGATATGTCCATGAGTCCCTACTGATATAAATTAAAGTTAAAATAAATTAATAAATGGGAGAAGGGATAAATCTTCCATACATTTATGTTGCTATCCCATCCTCAAGAAGGAAAAGCATAATTCTGGAGTCTTAAGTTATGATTTGCACGCAGAGACTTCTAAAGAATAAAGTACAGAAGAAAGAAAGAAAGAAAGAAAGAAAGAAAGAAAGAAAGAAAGAAAGAAAGAAAGAAAGAAAGAAAGAAAAGCCATGACTTTACAGTGCATATAATTCTGACCCTGGATTGTTCAGATATTTTTCACATTTATGAACCCAAGGTAACCTCCTTGCTAGAGAAAAAATGGCTCACTAGTAATCTTTGACATATAGAATCACAATTACTCAAGTTATCAACAGTGGTGGGGAGGAATAGGTTCAAACCTAGAGGTCAGGCTTTGGGTGGTCAAGTAGCATTTATTTGCTATGGTATCAAAAATGTAACAAAGACTATAGGGCGTGTTAGCTCTTTCTGACGATTGGAAATTATATAAAAAGAAATAAGAACTTCAAAGCCTTGAACTCCCAACCCAAGACAAGGATAGAGAAGTAGAAACCGTCCATGGCAGTATTAAAAAAAAAAAAAAGAAAAGAAAAGAAAAGAAAAGAAATCTCTTCTCTTCTAGAAATAGGTGGGCAGAATTGGCTGAAAATGAAGTCCCAAATCTGATTTTGAGTGCAGCAAATTCACAATGCCAGTTAAAAGCACAACCTCACTGAAGTTCATATGCTAAGGTTAAGATACTGATCGTGAAGGATTAGGACCCTGAGACTTATAACTGGCACATTTTGACAGACACAGACTTAACTTAATCTACAAATCATCTTGAAAATTCCATGCACGTGAAAACAATTTCTTCTTCCCTTCCTGTAGAAACCAGCCTCCTCTGACATGAAGAACTTTCAAGGACTTCATTAGGAGCAGGTGACTCTGACTCACAGTGTTTGCCCATTCTATTCAGCTCATGTCCCAACACCCCTCATTGCCTCAAGACCTCTATGAAAGTTAATCTCAGCATGGCACAGAGGGAAAACTGCAATGTCAGCTCTAGGAAGAGGTAGAGTATTCCAAGAATTTTAGGATCTTGACAGTTCATTTCAGCAGGATTTTTGTATTCTTTGGGTAAATACCTAGTAGTGCAATTGTTGGATCTTAGGGTAGTTCTATTTTTAACTCTTTTTAAAACGATTTCTTGCTTGCTTGCTTTCCTGCTTTCCTTCCTTTCCTTTCTTCCTTCTTTGAGAGAGAGCAGGGGGAGAAGCAGAGGGAGAGGGACAAGCAGACTCCATGTTAAGCACAGAGCCCAATGTGGGGCTCAACCTCAGAACCCTGAGATCTGACCTGAGTCAAAATCAAGAATTGAATGCTTAACTGACTGAGCCACCCAGGTGCCCCTATTTTTAACTTTTTAAGGAACCTCCATACTGTTTTCCGAGTGGAAGCACCAGTTTGCATTCCCACCAACAGTGCAAGAGGGTTCCCCTTTCTTCACATCCTCGCCACACCCATTGTTTCTTTTATTGTTGATTTTAGCCATTCTGACAGGTGTGAGGTGATATCTCATTATAGTTTTGATTTGATAATCCTGATAATCAGTGATGTTGAGCATCTTTTCATATGTCTGTTGGCCATCTGAATGTCTTCTTTGGAAAAATGTCTATTCATGCCTTTTCCCCATTTTTTAATTGGATTATTCATTTTTGGGGTATTAAGTTTTATAAGTTCTTTATAGATTTTGGAAACTAACCCTTTATCAGATGTCATTTGCAAATAGATGATCATGCAATTTTTATCTTTATTTTCTGTTAATGTGGTATATCACATTGACTGATATTCAAATGTTAAGCCATCTTTGTTAGTTTCCTCCTAATCACAAGCTGGTCATGGGGAGGAACTATAGTGAGATAATACCACAAATTTTCCTACTAGCTTTTATGTGGCTGGTTTCCTGCTTGCCTGGGTGCTGGAACCTCTTAACTGCTTTATGGATTTCTCAAAGAGGGAATTGGTCCCTGTATTGTTGAACAGGTGTCTCCATGGGATGAAGGAACATATGGAGCTTCTTATTCCTCCATCTTGCTGATGTCACTCCATGAACATTTTTATAATTAAAATATGCTGACAGTAATGATTTAACAAATGGA
This sequence comes from Neomonachus schauinslandi, assembly GCF_002201575.2. Lineage (NCBI taxonomy): Eukaryota > Metazoa > Chordata > Mammalia > Carnivora > Phocidae > Neomonachus > Neomonachus schauinslandi. The sequence continues at coordinate 46,826,749 of NC_058405.1, read as the reverse complement.
TGTTGGGGGATAGAGAGGCAATATGAGAAGTGAATGGTTACTATTCCACTCATGCTAATTAGTGAGAAAAACAAAATTGGAATTTTTTTTTAATCCCAACATAGTTAAGTATATATATTTTTTAAATTATGGAAATAGCCAATAGATAGGTTTAAGTACAGATATAACTAACATGTTGGAAGAGGGAAGAAAAAGGGAAGTAGTGGTTTAAGTGAACAAAATTCCTTATCTTTCAGTGAGGAGGGAATTTATTTTAACAAACTAGTAAGAAAGAAGACATTAGCACATTACTTAAAAATGGAATGATAATTATAGGAGAAACAAAACCAGAAATAGTGAAACATAGTCAGTTTCAGGAAATAGGGCTGCTAGTAGTGGTGGGAACTAAAGACTTACTTTTACATTTATCTCTCTTTGATGTGATTTGACTTTTTAAAGAATAATGTATTACTTTTCAAATAATTTAAAGTCTGAATACATAATTTGATAAGTGCAAAACCATATAAGTAAATTTTCAATTAACAATTGTCTAATAAAACTCAAAAAGTTACAGTATATAATAAAAATATCAACTGTATCACACCACTTTTCCCTGCCCTCTGTTTTTTAATGTAATTGTGTATGTATGTGTGTGTGTATTTGTGTATGTACAATTCTATGAAATTTTATCACATGAAGATTCATATGACCACTACCACAATCAAGATACAAAACACTTCCTCACAAGGATTCCTTGTACGACTCTTTTAAAGCTACTTCCCGCCCTGTTCCCCTCTTCAAAATCTTACTAAAGCATTAATCTGCTCTGCATTGCTATAATTTTGTCATTTCAAGAATGTCATATAAAAGATACCATGAAGTATGCAACTTTTTGACATGGGCTTTTTTCCCATTCAAATTAATTCCCTTGAGATCCATCCACATTGTTGCATGTATCGATTGTTTATCCTTTTTTATTGCTATTAATATTCCATGGTATGAGTGTAGCACTGTTTGTTTTACTTAAATTCACCCACTGAAAAAAAATTTTTTCCCCCAGTTTTGGATCACTGTGAATAAAACCACGATAAACACTGATATACAGATTTTTATATGAACATAAATTTTCACTTCCCTGGGTTAAATGTCCAAGGATATGATTACCGGATTGTATGGTAATTTTATATGTGGTTTTGTAAAAAGCTGTTAAACTATTTTCCAGGACAGACATACCATTTTATGTTCCCACCAGCGGGGTAGGTGTAATCCAGGTTCTCAACATTTTCACCAGCATTTGGTGCTAACACTGTTTTTAATTTGAGTTTAGCCTTTCTGATAGGCATGTAGTGGTATCTCATTGTGGTTTTAATTACATTTCTTTAACGTATTCTGTCCCATTGGTCTATGTTCTACCCCTCCACTAATACAACACTGTCCTTATTATTGTAGATATACAGTAAAACCTTAACATTGGGAAGAATGATTCCTCCCAATCCATTCTTCTTTTTCAAAATCGTGTTAGCTATGTTATATCTTTTGCCTTACCACATACATTTTATCATACACTTGTCATTGTCTATGCTAAAATTTTGACAGGAATTGCATAAAATCTTAAGATTAATTTGGGGGTAATGGAGATTTTTACTCTTTTGAATCTTCTGATCCACAAATTTCATTTTTACAGGGTTTTATTTATTTATTTGAGAGAGAGAGTGAGTGAGAGAGAGCGAGCATGAGCGGGGGAAGAGTAGAGGGAGAGGGAGAAGCAGACTCCCTGCTGAGCGGGGACCCACCCCCCCGCCTCCCCGCCGCCATGCAGGGCTCAATCCAGGACTCCAGGATCATGACTTGAGCTGAGGGCAGATGCTTAACCGACTGAGCCACCCAGGCGCCCCTCCATTTAAAAAAAAAAAATTATGTTTCCCTAATTTGCACTAGCTTCATAGCTTCACTTATAATGTTTATGCAAAGGATTTCTAGAGGACTGACTTTATTACCAGCTGAATTTCCAAATTTCTAGCAACATACTGGATATCACATTGATATTTTGCAAATATCACAAATTTTAAAACTGTAACAAATACAATTTTTAATTGTCTCTTTCCCAAATAAACACCTCCCTTTGTTTCTCTTCAGTGGATAGCATAATCTCTCCTAGTTATTTGGGGCAATACTTCTCTCCCTTGTGTAAACATCTTTTTTTCTTCCCTCCTCCATATTCAGTTTAGAAAATACTATTGCATGTATCTTAGATATAATTTTCTCATGTCTTGTCATTTTCCTTTCAACTGAAGCAACCCAATTTAAAATCTTCTTTACATACCCTTATACCATTGACATAGCCTTTGAATTGCTACATGCTTCAACTATCTCTGTACCTTAACCTATTCAAAAACATAACATCAAATTTTCATTCAGGAAGGGAAAACCTTTTCTCTGATACTCTAATACAAAAATTTGTTGGTAACACTATTGGTTTTAAAAAGGGAATCTAGTAAACTTAGTAGGGTCCTTATAGTTCTTTGTTTAATAAAGCATTTACCAAGAAGACAATCTGGACTAAACAGAATCTTAAATAGGCTTATGTTTCCTTCATAAATGGTCTTATTAAGGTTCTTTCCTATGTACTTCAAAAACTGGGAGGAAGGAAAAGAGCAAGAAGAGTATGAGGTGGTGTGTGGTGTGGTTGTGGTTGTGTGTGTGTTCCTTTAAAGAAGGAAACAAGCCATTGGGCAACTGGACTGGTTCATTAGAAAAACAGGTAGCGTATCTTTGAGTGAAAAGTGAAAGTGTCCATGCAAATGCCCTAACTTTGGGTATCTTGATCAAAGTATTTCTCTCCCTCATTGCATGACATAACGAGAAGCCCAGCTCCTGACTAAAAATCTACATGTGTGTTGTATGGTGACAGACGGTAACCGAACTTGTGTTGAGCATAGCACAACCTATAGGGATGCTGAATCACTCTGTTCTACACTTGAAACTAATGTAACATTGTGCGTTGACTATACTAAAAAAATATTAATTAAAAAAAATGTGTGATTTGTAACAAAGTAACAAAGGTTCTACCTGGCAGGCCTCACAGGGAAAGCTGCCCTCCACACACCACACTTGGTACACAGCCACTATACTGCACAAGGGACTACAGTCAAGGACTCAGGCCTTCTGACTGGCCGTGTCCTTTCCATATTTGCATTTTTAGCCCCAGCATCTTCATTCCTAGGTCACTTTGTCTGAGGTTTCAGCAGAGGTCCTCTTCAGGCTCCTCTAATGAAGCCTCTTTATTAGAGGGGGGAGAGGCAAAACCTTGAAGACACTTTCCCCACCCTGACTCAGTATTTAGCAATTTACCCCCCTACCTCTCCTAGCTTCTCCCACCTCAGTATTCACACAATTGCCAGAGCTTTTTATTCTAGGTTTCCTCAACAGTGAGAGGACTCTCGCTCATGTGATGTTCTACCTGACCCTCCACCTGTGAGCATTTCCATGGGGCAAAGTGGTGTTTTCTTTGGTTTAGTGTCTTGCTTATACTATCACAGTAAGTGATTAAAGGCTTACCTCTTTCATTTTTCGCTTGTTGCTTTAATTGGCAACTTTGACCCTGCAGTTTTGGTGTGTGCTCTTTCTCACTGTCACCTGAATTCCTAACACCTAAGTGTTGCGGGGCAGAAGGTGGTGAGGGGGAAATCTATTATCCCCATATTCCATAGGACTTCCCTCCCCACTTTTCTGTACACAGTCCCCTTAAGACAACTTTCGTGTTATTATTAATTAGTTCTATGTTTTATTAACCTCTGGATTCTTTCTTAAATCTCTAATTTGCACAATAACTTGAAGATGTTTTGGTGAAACTGCCCCTCTGCTGCCATTTTATATGGTTTAATAAACTTTCTTCATATTTTATTTCCTCTGTTTTCCAACTAGCGTACATGATTTTCCATCTTTATATTCAGTACTTATATCATCCCACATAATAATCCTCAATCATAATCAGAATACCCTGATACTCCACAACCTGAAATGGAATCCTTACATGTTTTTCTGAGTATGACAATAGGTCCCTGTATTATGGGGATTTTCCTGAGAAAATATTCTTTATTATATTTGCTCACATCCTACAAAATTAACTGCAAACTCCTCCACCTGGAATTTAAATGCTATAATGTGATTACAATCCAACCTTCCTAGTCTTATCTTATAATTGTTCATTAGATGTAACCGCGGGTCTGGTAAAACTGGATTATAATTGGTGCTCTCTTTTTATTCCCAGTCTCTATTAATTGCAATGATACCTGAACTCTAATACCTGGCTTAAGTATATTTTCCTTAATAAGCAGTTTCTGTTTCAACATGAAATCCCATAGAAAATTTTATATGCCTTATAAAATTTATAATCAGAAATGTGTCTTTGTCATTTTGGCACTTGTTAAGTTCCCTGTACCAGATTTTAAGATCTGTGAGGACAGAAACTGGATCTTCCTCATCTTTCTATCCCTTTTATTGTCAAGCACAAAGTCTAATGTGTTGTAGGTGTTCAGTATATATTTTTTGAGGTAGAAAGAAAATCCTAGAAAAATATCTTATCAAATAGGAAACAACAGATATGATATATCTCAAATGTCATGATTTTTTTTTTAGAACAGCTGAAAATTGTAGGAAAATAGTGATTTTTTACAACATATCACTTTTTGTCTTTTGCTTATGAAATGTTAGGGAAAACCTAAATTATGAAATACAGAATTTCACAATAACAGTTAATACACAAATTAAAGCTCATAAGTCAAGTGATTACTATTTGTATTTGGTCAAGGAGGAATAAAAAGTTCTCGGTATCAGTTTTAGACATTAAGCATATCACATGATCACTGTCATATACATTTTGATTTGTATACTTTTCCTTCGTTTAATGAAATGAACCTTGATTCCCAGGTGGGTTATTTTTGAAAAGTCAAATTATAAATGCAGATATAGGTATCTAGTATCTTAGAACTCTGGCAGATGGCAGGTGATTCATGATTATGTAGATGGGTGGCCATTTCTTTGTCAGAATAATGATACTCTGTACGATCACAACATCAAAAAAAACTGAAGGGAGGTTGTGGATGGATCAGAGAATAAAAGCTGTTATGACTGCTATTCTCTAACAGTGGATAGAAGAAAAAAAGATTGAGCATGGAGGTGCGAATTTTGTTTTTTTTCTAGGTTAGACACAGAAAGGCCTTCTACAGAATATGAAGATTAGCCTGAAAATAGATATGGTCTGGTTCAAGGGTTTCCAATTCTGTTTTCAATGGCTTTGTCTTTTCCAGTTCTCTCTTATCTGGTCCAGCTGTTCTCTTCCTTCACTCTTTGTTCTTGGCTCCTCCCCCAATTAGGGAGAGGTCATTGGCTAACAGACAACGTGGGCAAATCAGTATGGAGCCTGTTTAAGTTTCCCAGGAAACCTTTCATGTCCTCTGATTTCAGGGAAAACTTTTCTGTGGAGTATTTTAAAAGACAATTTGAAGTCTATTTTCTCTATTTCTGAAGCCTGAACCAACATTTACAACCGTCTCTCAAAGTAAAGTTTCATTAAGTGTTAGGTATTAAGACGTTAGTTTGTAATCTCAGAGCATTGCATTAATAACATTCCACCAGAGATAAGTATGTAGATTTGGTTAAGAAGGAAGGCATTAATAGAAGCATAGCCAATTTACACCTTATCATTGTAGGATCAAGCTGAGTGTAGAGCAATCTTTCACATGGTAAGAAATGTTTATTAAAATGGAATACAGAATTTTACTTACCAGTTAATAGAAAAGTATTTATTCTCCCACATATTTTCAAAATTAGACCAAAATGTCTATCAGATTTATACCGATTTAACAGGAAATATGCAGTAATAATTGCTCACAATTTCTAGGCTTTTTCAGAGTCTGAGAAAGAAAGCTGAATAGAAGCTTCATAGATCAATTCAGTAAGTAGAATCTTAACCCTGAGTTCTAACTATTAGTGGATAAATATTCTTTATATCCTTTTCTATTTGAAATATTCCATCTTATTTGAAAGAATAAATTAAGTATTCTTAGATTATGATATGTGTAAAGTGATTAATCTTTCCTAAAAAAAATACACAATATGCAAATCATACAACTGAATTTAATTCAACATGTCTGGCATATGTTTGTGGGGTGATTAAGATAAACGTGATGGAGAACTCATTCCCAATGTTTATGAACCTTCAGTCTAGTTAGGAAGATAACTCAAACATTTGAGAAACAGTTATATCCAACTTTTGCTTGACAAATCAATGCATTATTATATTCTACTAAACATACTAGCTGGTAAGGCCTCTTTATAAAGTTGATGGCAAAAATCAAGGTTTCATATAATCTCAATAGTTTTGAAATCTCACAAGCTTTAATTAAGAATAAATGTAGACTTGTATTTCGGTTAAAAATAAATTTCACAAATTCAGGATCTGAGAGAACATAATTAGCTCCCAAACACTTGAAAACTATATTAAAAGTGCCATGGACAAGGTAAAAAAAAAATTAATAATGGAACGAAATGAGTAAAATAAGCTAACGTATTCTTGGATGGTTTATTTATTCACACATTCCCCAAACAATATTTTCAAGTGCCTACTATATCACAAGTTCTTCAAAAATTAGTAAAATATAGTTTCTGTCATAAAAGTTGATCTTGTTATAGACATAAATATATAAAAATAACTGTATTGAAAAGTGAAAAGGATGTTATTTTATAAAATTACGTGAGTAGAACCCAGGTAGGTCCAGATAAGGTTTACATTTATGTGACTGTATCTATCAGACGAAGGGGTTCTTATCTCCCATTTCAAACTAGATCTGGAATATTGAGATTATTTTGAGTTACATTTTAAAAAAGAATCCTAACACACTAGAGTTTATACAGAAGAAGGCAACTAAGATGATAAATGAATCTGGAAATGATGTAATAGGAACGATTGAAAGCACATGGGATGATTATTTTGGAAACTAATGAATTCTACTAAGGAAATATATTTCTTAAAGCAGATATAACTGTTTTAAAAGTTAAAAATGCTGTTATTTGGAAAAGTAAGCACATATTTTCAAAGTTGTTTCAGGAAAAAAAAACTAGAATAATTATTTTGTTAGAGACAGGCAAGGTTCGGTACAGTATGAAGAATAATTTTGTATTAATTTGGACCTGCTCAACAATGGAATAAGCTGACTTGTGAAGTGTTTAAGGAAGGGTAAGATGTCAGAAATGGTAACGAAGAAATTGCTGAATGGGGCTATATTATGATCTACCCATGTAGTGTACATGATTTTAATATTCTGGTTTTTATGATGCTTTTTTATGTACTTCCAAATAAGATACTGACAATGTAAATACCTTATATTTTAACTCTTAATTATCATTATTAACATCAATCATTAATTTTGGTATTAGGGTCTATAGCATGATCCCCTCAGAGTGTGTAAGATATTAAAGAGTATTTGAGTGTACAGACTGATTTCTAATTGTTGATCCACCTCTCTTATCTCCTACTTCTTTCTTAATAGCTCAATGTGTAAACTATTAGGGACGCTGCTTCTAATCTGCTGTCAGGTGCAATAAACCAGACAACCAATCTTGTTAAATCAATAAACTTAACTATGCATACAGTTCTGAGTCAGTAGTCCCTTGTCTGAGTGAGATCAATTAATGTGAGTAAACTTTAGGATAAATACTTGATAAGCTGAAAGGCCATGCTCTACTTTCTTACGTATTTGTGATTGTGGTTCCAATTAGATGCCATTCAAAAGTTTCCATGGGGGAAATAAGAGAAAGCTTCCAAAGAGATGGACTGATAATGAAGGAAGAAGAGAAATTTTCACAAAGTATATCTGTATTGGACCTAGACATAATTATAATTTGTATTTTTATTTGTTTTGTTTTTGTGGAGAGGAGTGGGGAAAGTTGCATTAGGTGAGTAGAAAATATTGGTAAGAGGAAGGAAAAAGTAGAGCAAAAGCATGTGAATAGTAAGTAGACCAATCTTAACTAAAACAAAAAGATCACTTAAGTAGGAATGGGGGGCATAGAAAAGGTGAGAAGGTCAAATTATTGGAAGACTTTGTTACAACAGGTTTAATGAAAGTTTAAGCAATATTAATACACATAGGTATTTGTAATTATACAAGCACATATACACTGTATCAATTCTCCTTGCCATGCTCCCATTTTACAGGAAAATATGCAAGTGACACTAGCTCCAGCCATTTTTAATATTCAAAATTAAAATCAACATCTAATCATTATAAAGTTCTAAAAAGTACTCATGAGTAGTGAAACCTGGTTACGCCAACATTTCTTAGTCTTGAATAATCTGAGGGCTCTGCTGAGGCATCGTTTAACTTCTGTGTGGCAAGAGAGTGGCATTTATACCTTAAGATCACTTTCCCTCTTTTCTCATTACGATATGAAAATTAACCATGAACAATCAACACAAATGCAAATATTGGATCAAGCCACAGAGCGATATTTGGTTACGTTTTTTAAAGATTCATTTATTTATTTGAGAGAGAGAGAAAGAGCATGAGAAGGATGGGCAGAGGAAGAGGGAGAGAATCTCAAGCAGACTCCCCGCTGAGCGCAGAGCCAGACGCAGGGCTCCATCTCACCACCTGAGCCGAAATCAAGAGTTGATCACTCAACCGACTGTGCCACCCAGCCGCCCCCGCAATATTTGGTTATCAGATAATCAAATTATTCAGAATGTGCACGTATTAAAATTTTGGTCAAAATAAAAAAGCATCACCCAAAACTTGGGTTTCATGAAACTAGTTTCAGAAATAATGCTGAATGTTCTTAAGCAATAGGACTAAAACGTTGAAATACTTTTGTCTCTCAGCTGCTAAAGGTCATGCTGGAATCTGTCCTGAACTTTATTTTGCTGAAAAAGGTAATGAACTAAACAGCATACGAGAGTTACTGGTATGAAAAGTTCCATTTTCATTGCAGAGAACCACCCACAACAGAAAAAAAAAAAAAAAGTATGTGAGGGCAAGGAATGAGGAGCAAGAGAGAAAACCCAGAGGCCATGGAAATCTGCAGGATGCCTTGGGGAGTCAAGAGAGACTGAGAAGGACATCTTAAAGATCTCTGAGATAGTGAGAGGGAGAGTTTTAGGAAATGTTGCAGTAGTTTATAAATTGAATTCCTTTCATTTATGTATTTTTTAAAGAGGTTTCTGTTTTTCTTTTTTTTCCCCCATAACCTGGTTTTACATGGGTTACACATGTTTTCTTTTGTTTTCATTATTATTTTTTTGAGTATAGTTGACACACAATGTTACATTAGCTTCAGGTGTACAACATAGTGATTCAACTTCTCTATATGTTTCAATGCTCACCTCAAGTGTGGCTACCGTGCATCACAGACAACATTATTACAGGATCATTGACTATATTCCCTATGCTGTTCCTTTATTCCCTTGACTTATTGATTCCATAACTGGAAGTCCCTGTCTCCCACTCCCCTTCACCCATTTTGCCCATTTTCCTACACCACTCCCCTCTGGCAACCAACAGTTTGTTCTCTATACATATGGTTCTGATTCTGCTTTTTGTTTGTTTGTTTATTCATTTGTTTGTTTTTTAGATCCCACATATGAATGAAATCATAGTATTTGTTTTTGATTGCATAAACTGTAACACATGCCTTTTTCTTCCAGTCACCAAAAAGCTAATTTTACTTAGCTTGCAATGTAATTGTCTTGGCCACCCCACCAAATCTCTATACACCCTGTCACTCACGTGTCAATCCCATATTCTTGTGCATGCACCTCATTGTGTTTCTTTTTGTCTGACTTCATACACGACACCTTCCCAGCAGGTACTCGGTCTTAATACACTGAGTACATTTCTAGTACATATAAATATCTTATTGTTATGCCTTCACTGTTTTTTGAAGTTACCGTTCTATCCTGATTTACTCTGCTTTCTATCTGTGTCACTAGCAAGACCACTTGTGAATATAAATTTTCTCTTTTCCTTAAGCTAAAGCCATAAGCAAAACCATTTGTGATAAAAATTCTTTCTTTCTTCTTAAGCCAAAACTATATAATTTTCTAGCTATAGACATATGCATACCAATAATTTCACTACAATGACATTTTAAACTCCTAGAGTTCAGGGCCTCTGCCTCATTCATTTTTGTGACTTACACAACAGCTAGTTGAGTATGTGGCCAAGAGAGATGCTCAATTAGTATTTACCTAAAAAAAGAAGGAAATTATTCTAAGTTGGCAAAAAGAATAATAAAAGCAATAAGCTTTTTGCATTATGCACTGACTATTAATATCACTGTTAAGTTTCTTCATAGAGAGGATTGTTTTAATATAGTGTGTGATTTCTACATGCTTGATTTTAAATATCTATAACATTCTGAATTAATTTACTTGCTGGGAATCTTCTAGTACAGGCTTTTTAAATCCACTCTTGATCTGAAAGGAAGGAAGGAAGGAAGGAAGGAAGGAAGGAAGGAAAGAAAGAAAGAAAGAAAGAAAGAAAGAAAGAAAGAAAGAAAGAAAGAAAGAAAGAAAGAAAGAAAGAAAGAAAGAAAGAAAGAAA